>NC_061089.1:1363837-1416337 GCF_015104395.2 Macrobrachium nipponense | reverse complement strand
TATTATTATTATTATTATTATTATTATCATTATTATATTATAAAATAATAATAATTAATTATTATTATTATTATTATTGTACTTAGGAAGCAGACCCTCTCTCAAGCATACTTTATTAAAGTAATGGCTACTTCAGCAGCATTACACTTGTAAGAGATTCTTCTCTATTTTCCGAATAGCGGCTTTTTCCGTGCTACTTAGACAGGCTAGTAGAGCGCCTATGGAGGTCATGATCAAATACAGAGCCAAAATTGGTGTATATATTTGAATTTTACAGATAAACTATGATACCATAGTTATCAAAGTCATTAACGATATATATATATATATGTCTCTCTCTCTCTCTCTCTCTCTCTCTCTCTCTTTCTTGAAGCGAGCTTTCGTCTGGAGCTGCCAGACATCCTCGGGCTGGGAAGCTGAGGTGGACTGATCTTGAAGCGGTGTCCGTCCTCGTTTATATTTGGAGTTGACAGCAGGGAACCGCCCCATGCTGATCTACTATTGGCTGGTGGCGGTAGGTCTTCGTTTTCATTGGTGGCTTGAACCGGGTCTCAAGCCACTTTCCATGCGTTGATGGTTTCGATACTGTAAGTCCTGCAGCCGCCTAGACCTCCTTAGCGGCGCGGTTACGTCGATGGGCGTTTCGCTATGCTGCGGGACGTCACGGCTAACTTGATTATGATTGGCTGCGGGAGTATCTCGTTCGGGGGCGTCGTCTTCCGTGGAGTTGTCGTGCTCGTGGTGTCATTGTTGGTGGCAGGTCTTCTCATACTCGTAGGGAGGAGAAATTCTTCCTGCGTCGTATTTAGTGTAGGTCTTATTTGCTGGATGAGAAGCGCCTCCAGCAGGCGTAACCGACGGGCATCAGGGGCCTTCCCGATGATCTTCGTGTTTTGGATGATCACATCCCGGGAGATGGCCTCTTGATGTTTGGTGCGTGCGTGATTTTTGATAGCCCCCTCTTGGGCGTGGCACGAGAGTCTCTTCGACAGGCGCATGGTAGTCATACCAACGTAGGCGCCGCTGCAACCGCGGACTGGGCATGTATACTGTTACACCACATGCGTCTGCTTCAGGGGGTCCTCGTACCTGTGGAGAGGGGTTATTTTTCATAATTAGGTCGTGCGTCCTCCGATTCTGGTAGTAGATAATTAGGTCGATATTTTTGGTGTCGTCGGTCGGATACATTTTCAGAAATAATTTTCTTGACTGAGTCCTCTTCTTCACGGTAATGTGAGCTCATGAAGGCTTTATAATACAGCGTTGATATTATCCTGGGGCGGGTTTGCGGGCTCTCACTACGTACCATTTCTCCAGCTGTACGGACTTCTCTGCTTATTAAATTTATTTGAATACCCGTTGCTTACGAGTACTTGGGAGGCACGGTCGAGTTCCTGATGAGTGTCCTGCCAGGTCGAGCAGTGGGAGAGGGCTCTCCTGACGAAGGCCCTGACGGTCGTGCTTTTGAATCTGGCGGGGCACTCGCTGTCACCATTGAGGCAAAGTCCTAGGTTGGTTTTCTTTGTGTAGACGGAAGTACGGAGGCCGTCTTCCGTCTTACTCACAAGGACGTCGAGGAAGGGGAGCCGATCGTCGGTGCTGTATTCAACAGTGTAATTCAGCACGCTGCACTGCTTGAAATGCCTGACGGAGGGCTTCTACCTCATTCTCGGCGTCGACTTGAACAAAGATGTCGTCGATATATCGTCCATATCTGCGGGGTTGCTGCATCCTAGCGAAGACTCGTTCCTCCACGGTTCCCATGTAAAAGTTAGCGAAGAGTACCCCCAGTGGGGAGCCCATCGCTACGCCGTCCTTTTGGCGGTACATATCTGTCCTCGGTGGGTGGAGAAAGGGGCCTTCTTCGTGCAGATCTCCAGCAGCGTACGGAGCGAGGCTTCGGGTATGTTGAGGGGCGCCGTCGACTGACTCCTGTAGACACGCTCAAGGATGATGTCAATGGTTTCGTCGACAGGCACGTTCGTAAACAGGGACTCTACGTCCCAGCGAGGCGATAATCCCGGTGCCAGGGGCGTCCTTGATGACTTCTAGGAATTCTACTGACGACTGCAGGCTGTACCGACTCGGGACGTAGGGGGTCAAAATTTGGTTAAGACGTTTAGCCAAGGCGTAAGTAGGGGCGGGCGTCTGGCTGATGATCGGCCGGAGGGGGTTTCCTGGTTTGTGAGTTTTTATGTTACCGTATAGATAACCCAGGCTGTAGTCTCCTTGTATGGGCGGGAGATGGACAGCGTTAGTCGCAGCATTCACTACACTGATGACCCCGTTGGCCTCCCTCTTGATGTCGTCTGTCGGGTTTCTTGTCAGGCGCTCGAACTTGCTCTCGTCGGTACAAAATGGCATCCAGCTTCTCGTGGTATTCAGCAGTGTCAATCAAGACGAAGGCTGCCGTCTTGTCCGCGCGCCGCACCGTGATGTTCTCCTTCTCCTTCAGTTCCTTCGCCGCTTTCTTCATCTCCTTGGTGAGGATCCCGCTGGAGTGCGAGCCCCTCTCCGTAAGGGCTTCAGCAAGTAGGAGGGGTTGAAGGGCGTCGGTAGTTCTCACAATGCTCCGAGCTTCGAGCTGCTGGATGGAGTCGAGGAGCAACTCGATTTCGAGTCTCTTGTCGTGAGGTCTGGGTCTCGAAATGAAGTGGCAATTAAGACCCAGCTTCAGAAGGGCGTCTTGATCGGGGGTGGGGTCGTAGTCAGTAAGGTTAATGTATCCTTGGGTTCGTTCAGGGACGCGGAGTTTGCCGCCGTTCAGGGAAATGAGCTTACGAAGGGCACCTCTCATCCGTTGCTTCATGTCGTCCTCCTGAAGGCGGGCGAGGCATCTCTCGATGTTCCCAGGGTACATTGGTACATCTCCTGCGGGGTTGTCTTCTTCAATGGGTGTGTCACGTTCAGGATTATCGAATTCAGTGTTGTCCAATCCATGACTACCTTCTTCTCGAAGGGCACCAGGACGTGCTGCTATAGGTTCCTCTCCTACTCCACTGGTGCCAGGGCTGCTTCTCACTCTCTCCCACTCCTGCCGCAGTCTCTTGGTCTCATTCTGGAGAGCACGCAGTTCGGTAGTCTTGATTACTATTTGCCGCTGTAGGAGGGATTTTCTAAAGCTCCTGGTGTCCTCGTTATTTCTTGCTGACGGGTCGTGTAGCCGAATATTAGTGTACTTAGGAAGCAGACCCTCTCTCAAGCATACTTTATTAAAAGTAATGGCTACTTCAGCAGCATTACACTTGTAGAGATTCTTCTCTATTTTCCGAATAGCGGCTTTTTCCGTGCTACTTAGACAGGCTAGTAGAGCGCCTATGGAGGTCATGATCAAATACAGAGCCAAAATTGGTGTATATATTTGAATTTTACAGATAAACTATGATACCATAGTATCAAAGTCATTAACGATATATATATATATGTCTCTCTCTCTCTCTCTCTCTCTCTTTCTTGAAGCGAGCTTTCGTCTGGAGCTGCCAGACATCCTCGGGCTGGGAAGCTGAGGGTGGACTGATCTTGAAGCGGTGTCCGTCCTCGTTTATATTTGGAGTTGACAGCAGGGGAACCGCCCCATGCTGATCTACTATTGGCTGGTGGCGGTAGGTCTTCGTTTTCATTGGTGGCTTGAACCGGGTCTCAAGCCACTTTCCAGGACGGACACCGCTTCAAGATCAGTCCACCCTCAGCTTCCCAAGGCCCGAGGATGTCTGGCAGCTCCAGACGAAAGCTCGCTTCAAGAAAGAGAGAGAGAGAGAGAGAGAGAGAGAGAGACATATATATATATATCATTAATGACTTTGATAACAATGGTATCATAGTTTATCTGTAAAATTCAAATATATACACCAATTTTGGCTCTGTATTTGATCATGACCTCCATAGGCGCTCTACTAGCCTGTCTAAGTAGCACGGAAAAAGCCGCTATTCGGAAAATAGAGAAGAATCTCTACAAGTGTAATGCTGCTGAAGTAGCCATTACTTTTTAATAAAGTATTATTATTATTATCATCACTTCTATATCTGTTATAACACGAATATAATAACACTTTATTATCCTTTTGCACATTTAATTATGGTTTAAGTGCTGGTTACGAATAAAAATATACACAAATGTGGGGGGTTAGGCGTACATTTTGAATGCTAGCGCACAAGCGCACTCCACAATATTTTTAATTTTCACAAAAATTTATAAAGGATAGGGCTTTCATATGAAACTTAGTTTAAATCAATATCTTTCTTAGAAGCAGAGTAATGAATGCTAGACCTTGAGGGCAATTTACTCATTTTTTTAACAAAGTGGCGTTTACCACCTTGTGGTTCAGAGGCCCTCACATATATATATAGTATATATATATATATATATATATATATATATATATATATATATATATATATATATATATATATATATATATATAAATACACACACACACACTACAGGCAGTCCCCGGGTTACGACGTTCCGAGGTTAATGCGCTTCTCAATTACATTCATCAGACATTATTTCCAGGGTTACGACGCCTACAACGCTCATCTGGCAGATGAAATATGACACCAAAAATGCAAAATAACCAATATTTGAAGGTTTTTTTAATGAAAAATGCAATAAGAATGCAGTTTACATAGTTTGAATGCACCCAAAGTATTTAAAGTAAGGTTTTCTTTGGATTTTTTACGATGTTCCGGCTTACGACGATTTTCGGCTTACGATGCGTCTCAAGAACGGAACCCCCGTTGTAACCCGTGGACTGGCTGTATATACAGTGGTACCCTCGACATACGAAAGGCTCAACTTACGAAAAACTCGAGATACAAAAGTAAATACGAAAAATTTTACAGCTCTACATACGAAAAGTTTTCAAGATACGAAAGGTTGTTGCTGTAAAGTCCCGAGATTCGCCCGGACCACAGAGAACAATTTTGAAACTCCTGCGCCGCCAACTGAGTAAACTCACCACCATCCTCCCACTCTCCCATTGGTTCCTGATGCTAGTCACCTCATAAGGTCCTGCTCTCCCATTGGTCGGCATCTACCCCTTGTGCTTTAAGTATTCTATTGATAAAAGGATGTTGTAAATTGAAAAACTTATTCATGCAATACATTTAATAAAAAAAAACATTAGGTAAAGATAGAATAAAGAATAGAAATGAATGGTTATCATACTGTTTGGTAGTTTCAGTAGTTGAAGAGAGATATTGAAAATTTATGGCTTTCTGTGTAAAGTGATTGCTTGGCGATCGTTCGATACTCGTAAGTGCTTGGATGTAAACAGAAGTTTGGAAGCTTTTTTTTGTTTGTTTATTATAGTTAATGGTTACTTAATAATTATTTGAAATGAGTACATGCAATACATTAAATAAAAAAATTGTGAATTAGATATCAATCAAAAATCTAAAATTAATCAGAAACCTGCCGAACAAATACTATTTTTTAGAATTCTTCTTCTGTTTTATTTATTACGTTTAACGTTTCATACGTATGTTTCATTATAGCTGTCAGTAACCTCGGTATCTCCATTAGGTAAAGATAGAATAAAAAATAGAAATGAATGGTTATTATACTGTTTGGTAGTTTCATTAGTTGAAGAGAGATACTAATGAAAATTTATGGCTTACTGTGTGCTAGGAAAAATGATTGCTTGGCGTTCGTTCGGTACTCGTAAGACGGGTAAGAGCTGAATGTAAACAATCGATTGGAAGTTTTTTTTTTTTTTTTTTTTTTTTGTTTTTTTTTTTGGTTATTATAATTAATGATTAATTAATAATTATTTGAAATGAGTACATACTGATTAATTTATACATTTTATTGGCATATTCTAAGCTTTTAGCTCTTAGGTTTAGATGTCAGAATCATAGACTAGGCTACAGTAGCAACCGCTAACATAGCTTAGGCTAGGCTTATTGCTAAGGGACATATGCTAAAGTCCTAATATATGCAGTAAAAATGGGGTTGAACATTACATGCAGTTGAATATTACTCAAGTATGTACAGTATTTTGCCTTTTTGGAGTCATATTTCTTCCGTCGGATTGGCGTCGTAACCCTAGAACATGTGTTTTAGGCCTGGAAATATAATTTACTGGGGTGTTTTTGGAGGGCTTGAAACAGATTAGTCATTTTACATGTAAAATGTGGTCCAAGATACGAAAACTTCATGATACAAAGGGCGCCTCGGAACGGATTAATTTTGTATCTCAAGGTACTACTGTATATGTATATATCTATATATTATATATATATATATATATATAATATATATATATATATATATATATATATATATTATATATATATATATATATATATATATATATATATACGCAAATCTATACACACGTATATATATATATACAGGCAGTCCCCGGGTTACGACGGGGGTTCCGTTCTTGAGGCGCGTCGTAAGCCGAAAATCGTCGTAAGCCGGAACGACACTTGGAAATATGCCTTAAACTAAGAAAAAGTTAGAGACCTTACCTGTGTGACATGCAAGTAGATTGCATGATGTGTAGTGTGGTTATTCCAATGGCAAAGGATGGTTCTTGAAGGTATAATTCTTTATTAAACTCTTGTGACACTAAAAAGCACAATGTACACTACACTTAATCCTTAGGGTATACACTAAACACTGTCACTATACGTATACACATGCATTGCACACTTTGTTAGATCCTGGAGTACACTAAAATCCCAGTCTGGTAGCTCTGGAAGGTAAAAGTATAACACAATTAGTACAAAATACTACACAAAGTCCTGAATACAATATGTAAATTATAGATATCAAGAGTAAAAGAGTTAATGTATGTTAATTAATTCCTTACTTTTAGTTTATAATTCCTTACTTTGAGTTATATCAAGAGTAAAAAAGTTAATGTATGTGAATTAATTCCTTACTTTTAGTTTAAAGTTGTCCTGCTATGTAACCCTGGATGGACAAAGTCTTATGTGGCCCCATAGCCTACATCATTCAGGGGGTTCTGGAATGTACAAAAAATAATTAGTATGTCAGTAAGTACTCTATGCATAGTAAGTTACATACAGTAATATGCACCATACAGTGGTTTAATATCACATATATAACATGTAAAACTTAGTTAATGTATGTTAAATTAATTCCTTACCTTAGTTTATATTTTACATTCATCGTAACCCTGGATGGACAAAGTCTTATGTGGCCCCATAGCCTACATCATTCAGGGGGTTCTGGAATGTACAAAAGATAATTTTGTCAGTAAGTACTCTATGCATAGTAAGTTACATACAGTAATATGCACCATACAGTGGTTTAATATTGCATATTGTAAATGATTGGTCTACACCCCCTGTTCAGCAGGGAGTGTACAGTATGTAATTCCATGAGGGACCTTGATCACTTATCCCATGTGAGAGATCTTGGTCACTTAATGTATGTTTACTATACTATGTATAATTCCTTACCTTTAGTACAGTAGTACATAGTTTACAGTTGTCGTGCTATGTTATGTAGTAACCCTGGACAAAGTTTTATGTGGCCCCATAGCCTGCATCATGGAGGGGGTCCTGGTTTTCTGGAATGTACCAAAAAAGTATCAAAGTTAAGTCATGTTATGTATGTTTAGTAAGTTACATACAGTAACCATACGTACAGTGGTTTATAACATGTACTACATATGTACATAATCAAACTTGGTTGGAAATTCCTGTAAAAAAAAGTTATGTACGTATGTAATATGTACTACTGTATGTAAAAACCAAAAACCTTACTGTTCATACTTTGTTACACTACATGTTACATGTGATACGTATACTTTCCTGAAGGGTTTTTTCCATCCAAAAATGGTGCTTCTACTTGTAGTTATCCCTTGATGACACTTGTAGTAACAACCTGGAGTTGTGTGAAAAATGGTTCTGGAAGGAAAAAGTAACAAAATTAGTGTACAAAATATACACTACAGAAAGTTGTGAATGCAATATGTTAATTACTGTAGATATATCAAGAGTGTACTAAAAGAGTTAATGTATGTTAATTAATTCCTTACCTTTAGTTTATATTTTACATTCATCGTAACCCTGGATGGACAAAGTCTTATGTGGCCCCATAGCCTACATCATTCAGGGGGTTCTGGAATGTACAAAAAATAATTAGTATGTTAGTAAGTACTCTATGCATAGTAAGTTACATACAGTAATATGCACCATACAGTGGTTTAAATATCACATATAACATGTAGTATAAAACTTAATTTAGAAATTTCTTACATAACTTACCAACTTTTAGTGAGTCTCAAAGCTGTTACCTAGGTTGTGGGAGATGGAGGTGGAGGTGTAGAGCATTCATGATAAGGATGCATTCCAAACCTAACTTCAGTGTGCTTTATCACAGATAACAGGCTAGGATGATGGGCAGTCTGGAATGAAGAATTAATATTAAAGGACAGTATGTAACCACTTAGGTGTACAAAATTTATTGTACGTATGCAAACATTAAACACAACTGAGAATTCCTTACCTCCAGCAAAATGAAGACATGTAGGCTATGTAGAGGTCTGGTTTATGTAAGTCACAGGTGCATGCCAGTCTGGAATGATAATGTAATAGTACATATGATTATAGTATGTATGTTACATACATAACATGGTTATTACATATGTAATATTAAAACATTAATAAAAAAAACTGTCCTTACCAAATTCTAGTGGTTGGCTTGCTTACTGGGATGGTCCATATGGTACATTGAGAGTGGGTGGCTGGGCTATGGAGTGGGATGGGCAGGTGCTTGGGAGTCTGGAATGATAAAAAATATATAAAATGATAGTTACTACTACTGTAACTACTGCACATGTTATTACTGTTTGACATATGTAGTGTGTAATACGTATGTTCAATATAAAAAATGAAGAATTCTTTTACCTGAAGGAATGGGAGAGGTGATACTACTCGTATCAACTGATTTGGGCTCTGGGGAGGTGATACTTGTATCAACTGATGAGGGAACATCTACATCTGGAAAGAATGATAGGGTACATAAATATATTATAAGGTGGATGTAATTGTAGCATATGTACACTTTTAATAAATTTCTATTAGCAATTTATAAAACATTTTATACAAATTTGTTAAGGATTCCTTACCTGATGTATAGGGCGAGGCATCAAAACCATGGAAAGGCTCAGGGTCATCTGGTCACTGTCACTATCAAAGGGGTCTGAAATGGAAAAAAAAAATAATAATAAGGTTATGCAACATCAAACACATTGTACCACTATGTAAGTTAGTGTACGAATGTATGTAGGGTGTAAACAATTTCCAACATGAAAATGAGAAAAATGAAATTGCTTACCTGATTGTACACGTGCAGGTGGGCGGGCTGATACAGAGGGTCCAGGTACAGGGGGATCTGGAACTGTCACAGGTAGTACAGGGAGATCTGGAACTGTCACAGGTAGTACAGGGAGATCTGGAACTGTCACAGGTAGTACAGGGGGATCTGGAACTGTCACCACTTCTGCAATAAAATTACAAATGATGAAAATTAATGAAGTTACAATTTACTCTTACATTTAGTAGTTGTTACATTAAAAAATTAACACATTTTAATATGTACACTATGTAAACACATAAATTAGTAAAACAGTTCAGAATTCCTTACCAGGACTAGGAGTGGGAGGTGGTGGTACTGGAGACTTGTGAAAGAAAGTGTCAAGCCTGGACTGCACACTTCTCTTCGTCTGCTTCTCCTTCAGGGTCTCCTTGTAGAAAGTCACCAAATCCATGATTCCTCTCTTGATTTTGTCAAACCTAGAAACGTTAGGGTCTTCTGCCTCAAAGAAGCCAAGGCTCTCTCCAGATGAGTAAAACCCTCTGACAAGCCTTTCACAGTTAATGACCTGGGTTTTGGCTCTGGTGCCGCCTCCTCTTCCTCAATCATTTGTTGTTCAAGTTCTAGTAAGTCCTCTGCAGACAATTCCTCTCCATGGGAAGCCAGCAGCTCTGTTACATCATCAGGTTCAAGATCTAGTTGCAGCCTCTTGCTTAGCCCTACGATCTTCCTCGTCACAGTCTCGACGTCTTCTGCCTGGTCAAAGCCTTCAAAACTGTGCACAAACTGTGGACACAGTTTCCTCCAGGCCCCATTTAAAGTGGTCGTCTTCACCTCGTCCCAAGCACTTGCAATGTTCTTCACTGCATCTGCAATGTTGTAGCCCTTCCAGAATTGCTTCAGTGTCAACTCCTTGTTAGCTTCTATGGCCCTCAAAGCAACACGTATGGTCCCTTCTAAGGTAGTAAGCCTTGAAATTTGCTATTACTCCCTGGTCCATTGGCTGTATCAGCGATGTGGTATTGGGTGGGAGGTACACCACCTTCACATTAGGATGCATGTCGCTCAAATTTGAAGGGTGACCAGGGGCATTGTCCAGGACTAAGAGGGCCTTAAAAGGCAGACCCTTCGAAGTCAAATACCGCTCCACTGCTGGCACGAAATGGTCATTGAACCAATCTTCGAAGACCATTAAGGTAACCCACGCCTTCTTGTTAGATTTCCAAATCACAGGGAGTTGACTCTTGAAAATGCCCTTGAAAGCCCTGGGATTCTCGGCCAAATACACCAGCAAGGGCTTCAGTTTCAAATCACCCCACTTGCATTGGCCCCAAACAGCAAAGTCAGTCGCTCCTTTCCAGCTTTATGGCCAGGTGCTGACTTCTCCTCCTTGGAAAGGTACGTTCGATTTGGCATTCTTTTCCAAAATAATCCAGTCTCATCCACATTAAAGACTTGGTCAGCCGTGTAACCACCATCCTTAATTATCTCAGCCAAACCACCTGGAAAACTTTCTGCTGCTTCGCTATCAGCACTAGCAGCTTCACCTTGCAGCTTCACATTATGCAAATTTGCACGAGCCTTAAAACGGTTAAACCAACCTCTACTCGCGGAAAATTCACCACCAGCACTGCCTTCGCCAAACTTTTCACTACTGCCTCATGCAGCGCTCTAGCCTTCTCCTGGATCACACTTAAGCTCACCGGAACACGTCGCTGGTTCTGGTCCTCCAGCCAGATCATGAGCAATTTCTCCATTTCAACAATGCTCTGGCTACGTTGCTTCTCGTTTATCACCGTTGACTTCATCGGTGCAGCATCCTTAACGTGCTTCAGAATACGTTCCTTATCCTTCACAATGGTTACCACCGTGGTCCTGCTCAAGCCTAAAGAACGGCCTATTTCGGTGTTAGTTTCTCCCTTCTCCGAACGCTTTATCACGTCATATTTTGACCTCCATCGTGATGACCTTCCTCTTCTTGGATGAACTATCATCGGAGGAAGTACTTTGGCGTTTAGGAGCCATTGTAAATTAGCGAAAATGGCAAGGAATTTCAGCAACGTCTCAGCACACAACCTAGTGGAATGCAGGCAGGCACGCGATTGAAGTGGCGTCCTTTCGTATTGTTACGCTTGGCGTCCTCGACCGTCCGAGGTCGTTGTTCGGTCAATTTACCATACAGTTTAATAGCGTTAATTAATTTATGCACCTCCGCTCAAAAACTAGTTCTGCATATGAGGTATCGTTAAAAAGCATAACAAAACGTCGTAACCTTGGCATTTGTGTTGTAATCTAACCAGAAACTTAGTTTTTTTAATTATGTACTGGAAACAAGCAATGATTTTTCATTATATTTGCGCTTTTGGACTGTTTTAAACTGCGCATCCCAAGCTAGTGTATTCATTCGCCCGCAAACAAAACTAGTTCCGCATATGCGGCGTCAGTAAAAAAAATTCAAAATATACGAAAAAAAAAGTGTCAAAAATCATCATAACCTCAAAATTTTTGTTGTAATGTAACCAAAAACATATTTTTATTATGTACTGTGCTAAACTATAAAGGATTTTTATCATAGCATGCGTTTTTTAAAAGCGTCGTTAACTCGGAGCGTCGGAAGCGTCAGCGTCGTAACCTTGGAACAAGCGTCGTAACCCAGGACGGAATTTCCATTGAATATTTAAGAAAAAGCGTCGTAACCTCGGAACGTCGTAAGCCGGAACCGTCGTAAGCCGGGGACCGCCTGTATATATATATTTATATATATTATTATGTGCACGGCATTCTGAAGTTTATCATTTACCCTAAAATTAACTGACATCTGACAAGAATGGGTGCCACAGAAGTAATAAAGAGAAAAGGAAAAAAAAAGGTATTAAAACTGATGGATTTAAGGGAAAAATGCAGTTACACTTAGAAATAAGATTATTATTATGGAAATCAGAAGTAATTACACAGAAGCTAAAGGCACTAACTCTGTGGCTCTGAGGTTATGTTAATTAACAAAGCAATTAGTGCCACCGTGAAACCCCAGTAAAACATAATTCTATTTTATGAAGAACCTGACATTTACATAAATGAGATTTTTGTAGTTATGACAAATCATACAACAAATGTTATCAGCAGCTCTTCATTCTTGTCAAATTGTTAATGAGGAAAGGAGTGGGCAGATACGGCTTCTGTATGCCGTCTTGTGTTGTCTTATTTTGATGGAAGTGAGAAAAATATTGAGGGCTCGAAGTGCATCTCTTGTATGCACGTTACAGGTCCCCACCTAGCTTTAAATTAAAGCTAGGTTAGCCTACAAGATTTGACTACTAAGTTTTAAGTTTTAGTCTACATGGCTTGTAGGCTATGAGCAAATATATGTGGCAAATAATTCAATGTAAGTTGAATGATTAAACTAGTTACATATTTCAATGTTTATGGTATTTCATTTCTTAAGAGTTTACCTTAACTATACAAAGTGAGATTTTAACCCTAGCTAATTATAAGATTTTCATACAAACACTCATATAATGTATATGGGGGTTCTTGACCTACTGTTTGACCTCAGACAGTACAAAAAAATAATTGTGCCAGTATGACTGGTAGATGGCACTGTGTAATTTGCACCAGTGCAAAGTAACAGTAGATAAAGTAAGGAGTGAATATTAGGGGGCAAAAGGAAAGGGGGTTAAACTTGCTACATAAATCAATATTACAGGTACAAAGGAAATCATTCGATAATTTACAAAAGTGGTACATAGAGAATGCCTTGGCACCTGCCTCTGGATGAGGGTGCTAAGTACCCGGGAAGAAGAATATGAATACTAAGCGGATTAGATTGGAACAAAAGGTTTAAGGTTTGTGAATATACCCACACAAGGGGCGAGAAGTAGAAATATGAAGGTACTGATTAGAACTTCCTCTGGATTAGGTGCCGTCACACCCAGATAGATTGGGCACTGTGCCAGGAGAGCCTAGTGGCTCTTGTAGGCTACCTGTAAGATTTACTTCTTGTACCTCTCTTCCTTGGTCCTCTTCTACCCCACATGATTGTTGGTATAGGAGGACCGTGCGACACCAGATCCAAAGGGGGAGGGGGCATCTTAGGCACTCGTGCTGCCTCAACAATGGGAGTTTTGATGGTGCCAACAATCGTTGTCATTTGTTGGCACAGTTCAGTTAGTTCAGCTTTCAGCAGGGCTATGGTCAAAGTTTCCAGAGTATCAGGCTCTGAGGATGTGTAAGGAGAGGAAGAAAGTTTGTCAGTCATTGAGGCCTCACAGGTGGCAATGACCAACTCGGCCATGGTTTGCGAGGCCACACCTTTGTGTGAGATTCCGCCATGGTCGTGGGAGTCTGAATAGGACTCAAGTTTATGCGGAATTAACTCTTGGTCCGACACTGGTGGCGGGGCCAAGTCAGGAAGTAAGAGTGTTCCCTGTTGGAGATCTCCTGGAGGGAGATGCGTTGTGGGCTCGGGCACTGGGTTGGATTCCGGGCCAGGCATTCAACATCCAGGAGGAATGGAGCGTGGCAATGCTCAGGGCACTCAAGTGGCACTGGCAGTATGTTAAGAATAGTCCTAGGAGGACTTGCTGTGGAGGCTTTCAAATCCTGTCTTAGGAGGACATTGTAACCTCCAGGAAGATACTTCACTACTGCAAGTCTGCAGATTTTTTATTGATTAGGTCTGGTGACCCTCAGTTGCACCATAGGAAGGATCATCATCTTCTAGTTGATTGCCTCTACAGTAATGAGGTTGTCTGTCGATGGTGGCTCCATAGGGGACTCGATCTTCCCTTATGAAGGAGATCTTTGTACCAGAGTCGTCAAAAGCTTTGACATGGCGTGCATTGTCGTTGCCTGTGGGAGGTGCTACAGTGATAGAACCTTTGGCTGGGCGGCCTAAGGCTGAGGGCATGACTACCGTTAAGGCAATGGCAGGTGTAGAGGTCTTCCTTGGGCACTTCGCCCATAAGGCAGATGTCCATATACTTTGCATGCAGTGCTATAGTTCTGGCTGTAGTCTCTTTATGGCACTGTTCCGTTAAAGGGAGCAGGCCTGTTGCTGGCTCAGGGAGGCATTGCACCCTCTGAGCTCATAGGGGTAGTGGTGGTCACAGTGTGTTAGCGGTCGCAAGGTATGTTGTGACACTACTCAATGCTATGTCCAGTTCATTTGCAGAAGCTGCATGTAACTGGCTTAGAGGTGGGCCCATTCTTGGTCTGGGCCACTGAGGATGTGGAACTTGGAGGTGTAATCATTTTGTCGAGAGAGCTTAGGTGGGGATGATGCGTTTCCCAATCATCTGCCAAACAGTAGCATTCTGCAATGGTGGTGGGACACTTCTCATAAATATAGGTGGTCAGTGCGCTAAGAGCTTAATAGAAAAAATCATCCAATTGCATACGTTCAGAAAGATCCGCAAGCGTTCTGACTTCATGGGAATCCAGCCAACAGTTGAAATTTCTTCCTTTGTGATATATGTCCAGTCCACCCAGGACTGTCCAGCCTCTTTGGGTAGGCTACGCCAGCATTGTCTCCAGCGTTCAGGTGTGATTTCATAGGCTTTGTTGACTGCCCTTCTGACTGCTGCAAGACCTCCTTGCTCAGCAGTTGTCAAAGTACACAGTGCAATTAAGCCCATGTGTTTGTTCAGAATTAGCAAGATCTCAATTGCAGTGGGAGCGTAGTGTGCAAACTCATTCTCAGTGTGGTCGAGCCATGCCTAAGGCTCGTCTTATGACCACGTCTTGATGAGCATGCTCATGCTGCTTAGAGCGGACTGGGATGTAGCTGGAGAGGGGTGATCAGCTCTATGTTGGGTGAGAGCCATGGCACTGTCGAGGCGAGCTTGTTCAAGAGCCAACTCATGGGCATGCTGAGCTCACTCTGCTCTTTCAGCTTCTCGCTCTGCTCTCTCAGCTTTGTGCTCTGCTCTTTCCCTCTCCTCTGTGGCTTCTCTCTCTGCTCTTTCCCTCTCCTCTCTGGCTTCTCTTTTGGCTCTTTCAGCTTCTCGCTCTCCTTGGGCTTTAGTCACCTGGGTGTCAATCCAAGTTGTAAGGGCTTCTCCTCGGAGGTCAGACCCTGTCCGACATTCAGAAAGGTCTGGTATAGTTCAGCATAAGAAGCCATGTTTGTGTGAGAGAGGTGGTGTTGCGTATTTGTCCTCTACACGGAATGGTGAGTGCCCCCAATGGCACTGGTATTAAGTAAAATGGTGTGCCATAGAACAGGTTTAACACTGAAAGCAAGGCCAAGATGGAACCGCAGGTTACAAATTGTGGAAACACCAAGGCAGGAAAATAGGAAGGGCCAAGACAGGTCCTCAGTTTGCAAAACGGAAAGTTGCCGAGGCTGGGGATAGGAAAGAGAGTAAAAGTTGCTTGCTGGTCCTGTGGGACGAAGGTTTATTCAAAGTAATGCTCTTGGTACTGGGCCAGATACCTGTAAAGGGCTTGGAAAAGCCAGGGACTGAAAGGCCAATGAAGGGGACACTTTCAGGATGAATGGTTAGGTAATTACACACGACAATTGGTAGTCGTCGAGTGCGGAGGGATGTTCAGTGAACAGTTAGTGGTACTGATAGTGCATAAATTTTTTTCATAAAGAACAGGATTAATGATGTTTTACGAAAGAACAAAGTTTGTTGGTCCCTCAGGACGCTATTTCATTCGCGTAGAACGAGGATAAAATCAAAGTACGAGTGTTACGGACTTATGCACAGACAAAACCGACTATTGCACAAGTTGGTAAGTAGGTGTTTGAAAACACGAGGTAACATGCACACGGGCTGGTAACAATTTTTCTTGCAGCGGTTACGTAATAGTTTTGTATAATGAATATGTGTGGGAGACCGCAACATTAAAATGTAGATGTAAGGGACTTGTGCACAAACGAACCGGCTATGGCATAAGTTGATAAGTGGGTGTTTGAAAACAGGGGGGTAACATGCACACCAGCTGGTACAGATGTTTGTGCAGCGGTTACGTAACAGTTTATAATAATTGTGTGTGGGAAACTGCAAAAGTCTAATAAAGAAATAAAGAAAAAATAATATAAGTAATGGTAAAATGAAACTGCGGTAATGAGCGCATAAGTTTTGAGTTGTATAAGGGCTTGTGATATCTGCCCCTTGCCAGATGTACACAAGAAATAAATTAATGATAAAAAAAAGGGAAATTGCCAAAATGTTTGTCAGTTCCAGAGGAACAAAAAGTTAGGGGTTAAAGTTAAATGTAAAAATGTAAAAAATTTTCCTCCCCGTGGCTCAGGTATAAGTAATGCAGTTTGATTTGTTAGGTCATTCAATATATGGGTCTGCTATAAACAGAATGTTTATATATACTTCCAATAATAACAATATGCTACATGACATGGGGAAATATTATTCTGCTCTCATAAAATGTGCGTGTTCAAGAATGTCTTCCTTATAGAAAATACGTTAATGATTCAACGAATAACGCGACAAGGAATATAAGGTTGTTAGCGTTATGGAAGGCTCTAAGTGAAAATGAAAGGGATTTAGTGCTTATCCCTTCAGAACTGTCAACTTTACATGTCTACCGGAGTGAGTAGACAGTAGTGAGAGGTAAGTATTCTTGTACTGATGAGAGAGATGGTACGAGTTATTCGTTGTCATATGAATGCAGCGCAGTTTCGCTATTTACGCTTTTATGATTTATAATGGAATTCCTAAATGAATTAATATTACAATGGTATGTAAATGAATTTTCCATTTTACTAACAAGTTAAAGGTTGTAAAAATAATTTAAAGAGAATTTAAGCAGACGTTGGCTACTATGAGGCTTTGGCTTATCCAAAGGGGGTTGCCAGAAAGGATTTCCAAGCTAGAATGAATATTGTAAGTTTTAGGTGGGAATTTAACACTTTCCCGTCAATTTAACAATTAACAATGGTTATCACTGCACTTTCCTAGCTAGTGCCTAACTACTAGAGACATGTTGTCTTGCAGATAACATACACCGCTAAAATACATGCACAAGTGGCAACAAGCCTTCTCCTAGTGGTGAATGAATGAAATGTGTAAACGTTATTACAACCTCCGTCTGAGCACTTAGGAATAATTAATAAATAAAAGGTGTAAAATGAAAACACTAGAATAAAGTACATACAGTTGTGTACTGGTGTTCATTGGTGTCAAAGGAGCGACAAAAGACAAAGGGGGTATCACAGTAAGGTTCGTTTCTCTTGCAAAACTCTGATATCACATGTAGTCAGGGGAATAATTTCTACTGTGATGAGAGATCAGTTAAGGCTTTTAATTATGCGAATCCTAGCAAGGTCGCCCATTTATTACATGTGTGGCTGGATGAAGGTTATCATTTACTCTAAAATTAACTGACATCTGACAAGAATGGGTGCCACGCAAGTAATGAAGAGAAAAGGGGAAAAAAGGTATTAAAACTGATGAATTTAAGGGAAAAATGCAGTTACACCTAACCAAGATTATTATTATGGAAGTCAGAAGTAATTACACAGAAGCTAAAGGCGCTAGCTCTGTGGCACTGAGGTTACGTTAATTAACAAAGCAATTAGTGCCACTATGAAACCCCAGTAAAATATAAATAATTTTTATGAAGAACCTGACATTTACATAAAAGGGATTTTGACGAAGGAAAAATCTATTTCTGGGCGAGGGGCCTGTGTCGCCCAGTGAAATAGGTTCCTTTTATACTATTTCTAGGTATAGATATTGCTATTCATACCAGAGAAAAAGAGAAATGTTAGTGCCAAGGTAAATGGCTCGCTCACCTTTTAATAAAAGGTGTCGGTATATATAAAAAGTGAGTGAAAACCACTACCAGAGGTACCCTGCCATTTAGCTTCTTCCTCCGCCAAAACCCCAACTACAGAGGAGCCGAACTATAGCCCCGCTACCCTCTACTACTACTACAGTGAGCGCCTCTGACGTCATTCCTGAAGATAGCACCCAAGCTTGGGTTAAGCAGGGTGAGGAATATAAATACAGGGTGGGATTTCACTATGCGGCACAGGCCTCTTGCCCAGAAATAGATTTTTCCTTCGTCAAAATCCCTTTTCTGGGCTCAGCCTGTGTCGCTCCGTGAAATAGTGCCAGAGAATTAGCTCCACCAAGCTTGGAAGAAAATATAAAATACTGAAATTAGCGGGTAAAATAAACACCAGTAAAGTTAATTAGTATAATGTACAACTTTAAAGTACAAATTGGTTACAAAGTGAAAGGTAAAGTATATTTTACCATCTTAAAATTACTTAGCTTAAAAAACTTAAAAGTACTAAGCCTAATAAACTTAAAGGTACTTAACAGTAAAACATGTAAGATACAGAAACAATCAAGTTGACAATCATACAAATAAGCGAGGGAACTGAGCCCTAACGCAAGCAACAATGTAAGAACAACTACATCCAAGGCAATATGTACACTAGAGGCAAACTAGCTAAGCAAGGGTGCAAGTGAGGCAGGCAGAAGGGAAGGCTACAGTGAAAGATTAATAAGTATATTAAGCAGTGTCAGGGGAAACTGTGCTTCCAGCTGCCACTGCTGAAAATTTAAGGGTCTCCAAAGACTTTAAATAGTGGCGTTTAAAGACTGTCGGAGATTTCCAGCCTGTGTATTTCTTAAGATCGTCAAAATTCATGTGTTGAAAATAATTGATAGATGTGGCAACTGCCCTAACATCATGAGGCCGTGGGAAGGATTCCGGGTTGGCTTGTTTAATAAAGTACAAAATTTGTTGCCTGATGCCTTTTAAGGAAATCGTACCACCCTTCTCCCTGATGAATAAGGGACCTGAAGACTTTAAGGTTGCCCTACTCAAGTAAGCACTTAAGGAGTTGACCGGACATAGGTACTTGTCCTGGGGGAGTGGTAAGATTTTCCATGGGGTCCACCTTTCTTGTGGGTCCTCATTTTTGGCCAAAAATTGACAATCTGGAGAGAGAAGTACTTCTCCTGAGGGGAGGAATTCAATGTGACCTGATTTTCTCGAAAGAGCCGACAGTTCTGATATTCTTGCTCCTGATGCTAAACTTAATAAAAATAAAGTTTTTCTCAGGAGGGTTATATAATCACATGATTCATTATTTATTTCTGAGGCCAACTTAAGAACGTCATTCAAGAACCAAGAAACTGACTGAGGTCTCTCTGTGGGTCTAAGTCTAACACAAGCTTTTCGTATAGAGGAAAAGTAAGAATCTGTTAGATCTATACCAAAACCAAACTGGAAGATCTTTTTAAGAGCTGAATTGGTAGTGGTAATTGTGCTTGCTGCAAGACCTTTCTCGAACAAAGTTCTGAAGAAGGAAATGGCCAAATTTGTGGTCATTATTTGTGTATTTGAGCCTTTAAGAAACATAGCTAGTTTCTTAACGGCCAAGTCATATTGATGTAAGGTAGATTCCCTTTTATCTGATTCCAGAAATGCAATATTTTGGGGATCGATGTTAGCGTTCCTGTGAGCTGCAAACTTCAAGAAATCCATAAAGTTAGGGCTTTCTGAATCCTTGAGGAAGCGGACACAGTCCGTGTTTGTACTAGCTGGGTTAGTTTGGGATTGGGAATCCGTAGGGGCCGGAGTCCTAATTCTAGGAGCAGTGGGAACCAATTGCTTTTGGGCCAATTGGGAGCTACTAGAGCCACCCGGACCTTGAACGATCTTAGTTTGTTCAGGACTTTCAGAAGAAGATTCAACGGAGGAAACAGGTAGATCTTCTTCCACGCATTCCAATCTATTGCCATAGCGTCCGTGGCATAAGCCAGGGGGTCCAGGTTGGGTGCTACATAGCAAGGGAGTCTGTGATTTGACTCTGTGGCAAAGAGATCTATCTGAAGCTCCGGAATTTTCTGACAGATCCATTTGAATGACTCGTTGTCTAGGGTCCACTCCGATTCTAGAGGGGCGGAGGGTGACAGAGCGTCTGCTACCACGTTTCTTACCCCTGCTAAGTGGGTGGCTGACAAGTGCCAATTGTTCTTGTCCGCCAGAGAAAATATGGCTATCAGGACATGATTGAGGTGACTTGATTTGGATCCACCCCTGCTTATGCAGTGAACTACCACTGCACTGTCTAGGACCAGTTTGACATGCGATCTCTTGTGTGGCCGGAGCCTTTTCAGAGTAAGAAACACTGCCATGGCTTCCAGTACATTGATATATAGCTGGCAGAATGGTAGGGACCAGGTTCCCTGGACCTTTTTGTACTGCGAGTACCCTCCCCATCTGCTTAGGGACGCATCCGTGTGGATCACTAGAGACGGTGGGGGGAATTGAAGGGGTACTGCCCTTGATAGGTTCTTCACTTCCATCCATGGACGGAGAAGTTTCCGCAAGATCGCCGGGATAGAAGCTAGCTTGTCCCGGGACCTCCGGTTTGCTTTTGAACGCCAGACCCTGTTTATGTCCTTCAGTCTGGCTTTCAGAAGAATGTCCGTGATCGAGGCAAATTGGAGTGAGCCTAAGATTCTTTCTTGGTTCCTCCGGTAAGTTTGGCGTTGTTTGAGAAATTGCCTTGTAGACTTGGCTATTTCTTTCCTTTTCAATGGCGGGATTGACAGAGTATGTGAATCCAAGTCCCATTGCAGGCCTAACCACTGGAACCGAGATTCCGGTGTTAGTCTGGACTTGGTTTTGTTTATTTGGAACCCTAGATGTTCCAGAAATTTGATTACTTTGACCGTTGCCTTTTGGCATTCTTTGGGGGACTTTGCCCATATGAGCCAATCGTCCAGATACGCTACTAGCATTATTCCTTGAGACCTCAACTCTTGGACGACTGCTTCCCCCAGTTTCGTAAATATTGTGGGGGCAATGTTGAGCCCGAAAGGCATTACCTTGAAAGAATAAGCTTTGTTTCCTAGCTTGAAGCCTAGGAACGGGCGGAAGTGTCTGGCTATTGGAACATGGTAATAGGCATCTGTAAGATCTATAGAGGTTGTGATGGCCCCATGGGGAAGTAAGGTTCGCACCTGCGAAACGATCAGCATTCTGAACTTGTCGCAAGGAATGAATAAGTTTAGGTGTGACAAGTCCATGATGATTCTTCGCTTTCCTGAGTCTTTCTTTGGCACGCTGAACAAGCGTCCTTGAAATTTTAAGTTCTGACCCTTGATACTACTCCTTTGAGAAGAAGATCTTGGGTATATTCTATCAATTCCGCTGTCGGTTATTGGTAGAAATTGTTGGGTGGAGGAGGACCTTCTGTCCAACTCCAACCCAAACCTTTGGTCACTATACTTTGAGCCCAAGGGCTGAACCCCCACCGTTGGCGGAAGAGGTACTGCCTCCCTCCTACCTTGGGACTCTCACTGTTGGTTTGCGGAGGGGTGGCCTCCCCATGCTCCCCGGAAACCTCTGCCCCTGCTGGTGGCCCTCGTTGTCGAGAGGCACCCCTGGTACAGCTGCCTCTGGCAAACCTATTAAATGGCTGAAAGGCCTGGGCCTCGAAAGCCAAGTTATAGGCTGGCGAGACAGCAAAGGAGGTTGATGGCTGGGGCTGTTGAGGTGGCCGAGTCAAAAGCACATACTGCTGTTGAGGGTGTGCTTTCGAAGAGGAGTGCTGTGGTACCTGGGGTACCTGCACCGCCTGGACCAGAGCCTGTTGTGAAGCCTGGAAGGACTGGAACTTCTTAGGCTTCTTTTTCAACCTGGGGTTGGTTCCGGAGGGTTTCGGTTTACGTTTGTTTACCAGACCCCATCTGACCTTCAGGCTCTGGTTCACCTTAGAAGCCTCGTACAGCACCTCTGCCACTACCGGAGCAGGGAAGAGGTCTGTCCCCCAAATGGAGGAAGCGATCAGCCTGTTAGGCTCGTGGCGGATGGTGGCCTCCGCCAGAACATACTTCATAGAAGTCGCACTGCATTGTATGCAGTAACGACTTTACCATGACCTTAAATAACGGCTCTTGTTCGTAAACAAGAGCCGTCATTTCTGGCATCGTCAAGGAGGAGAGTGACCTACTGAGCCTAGTCCGGGCGTCGTACTCCGTCTGGACTAGGGATTCAGATAGCTTGGGGAGCCTCTCGCTGAACAGCGTTGTGGCGCAGTTGGCTTTCAGCTTTCCTACTTTGAAGGTGGGTGCTGCACCCTCGAGGTCGGCTCCATTTCCCGGAGCTGAGGCATAGGCTCATCCTTCAGAGCTGCCTGGTATGCAGCTTCCACTACCTTATAGGTAAGTGGGAGCGGAGTGCCTTCCACTGTGGTAAAAATGGTGAAAGGGCTTTTGAAGACGTTGAGGCGAGTGTTTTCACACTTCCACTCATCCAGACTTCTCAGCCACGCCTGCTGCCCCTGTTCCCAAGGGAGGATAACAGTCTCCTTCGGGACTTTATCCTCTCGCATCATGGCTGCGCCAGTTAAGTGGACGTAGCCCATGAATGGAGGTTGAAGGTTCTTGGGATGACATTCGAAGTCTTCCAACCTCCGAGTTCCAATACCTTCAATGGACAGCATGCCGTTCACGAACGGAGCGTATGCCGCAATCCTCCACGGGTTGTTCAGCTTGAAGTCCGGGAGTCTTGACGAATCCGGCATGACGTCAGGCAATGCTACCTGACCAGACTGAGAGTGGCCTGCCGCGAGCGAATCCCTAATGCCCGTCATAGCATTCTCCTGGGCAGCGATCCTCTCCGTCAGGGATTGGATCGACTGACCCGAGGCCTCGACCGAGCTTGAAAGCTGGGAGAATATCTCCTGAAACCTAGTGTTGACTAGGTTCCCAACGACGTCTCCCACCCTCTCCAGGATATTGAAGGAGAAAGCTTCCGGGTCGAAGGAGGAAGACTGGGCCTTCTCCTTCTGAGACCTATGCTTAGGGGACCCCGGCGCAGAAGAAGACGCACCTTTAGCTTTATCCACCCTGGGATGGTGAGCCGGGAACTTCTGGATAGAGGAAGGAGCTGACTTCTTTGGCAGCGACTTTGGCTTGGGTTTAAAGTCCGTAGAGGAAGGACTTGACCTTGGGATCACGGAAGAAGTTTTTGGTCGTACCGACCTCTGCTTCTCCGTGAAGCCCCGGAAAGAAGTAGATGTGGAAGGGATAGGAGAAGGAGAAGGAGAAGGACTCAAGGAAAGCCCTTGAGCCCCTACAGGACCTGCCTCAAGTACACCCTTACCTTCGCCCATGACATCTACAGTCATGGGCTCCAAGTCAAGGTTGAGAGCTGCCACATCCTCTGCGACGTCCTCCATCAGGTCCCCTTCCGCCGGGAGCGAAACCATAGCTTGGATTCCGGCGATGAGAGGAGCGGCAACTTGGGGAACCACGACCGAACCCCTCTTCGCGGCGGGGAAGACTAGGTCCGCCATGTCCTGGGCCAAGATGTACGGGCGGCCTTTGGGAGAATTCCTCCCGAAACCCCCGACCCAGGCCTTCAAGTTGGCTAAAGCTGCTGCCCTCTTCACTTCTAAGCCCTGTAAGAAGGGTTAGTGTTAGCCATAGAGACAAGACGACTGGAGTATATGAATCAAAACAATTCAATTTCTGGGCTCAGTTCGTGTCGCTGCGCGAAATATCCTTTAATCCATTATTTCTAAGGTAAATGCACTAACACATACCAGAGAATAAATAAAATAAAGAAAAGGTCAGTACTACTGACTCGCTCACCCTCCAAGAGGGTGTCGGTATGAACACTAGGGCGAGTGAGACCACTACCACGAACCACTTACCAATAGAAATCTCCTACTACAAAACCCCCACAAGAGGGGAGCCGACCCACAGAGTGGGCAGCAACTACTACTACTCCATCCCATGCTGCCGACTGCTGCGCCTCTGGTGGCCATCCTTTTCAGTTAGCGCACTGTGTACACACGTACCCTTTTTTGCTCTTGTGTTTTTTGTGCCCCTTACTTGGATTTAACTAATTATGGAGCGTGCAGCCATCGCAGCAGCTAAGTTAAGTAATCTGTTATTGTTGCTATTGGGTTTTTTCCAGCCTTGAGTCAGTATTTGCCGTTTTTTAGGTATAAATTCTGGCTCTTGGTCGGAAGCATGGCGGCATTGTTCTGCCTCGTGGCGGGTTCGTTCTTGGTCTTCCATACCTAGAACCTTCCTTATTACTTTACGCTCTATTGCTAGTTATCTATATTATGTTAGGGTCCAGCCTACTTGGTTTATGTCATGCATGCATGTCTTCTTTACCTTGCGTAGGCATCTTCCATCCAGACCCTAGCCACAGCTCTTAGTATCGGCCCCGGCTAGCTTTGAGTGGTAGACTTTCTCTCGGGTTAGTCGTACACTCCTGGATTTTTTCTCCTACTGATTTACTTTCTTACTTTATTTTAATGTAATTTTAGTTATTTTTATATATTTTAGGTTAGCCTACGGCGTCTGGCATATTACGTAGCCTAGGTTCCGTATTTCATTGGTCCCCACCAGTTTATTGCTTCCTCTCATCAGTTCGGTTGCTTCTCTATAGCATCTCACTGATTAGTTGGTTGCTTTAACCTAGGCTATGTTTTTTCGTTGTATTTCTCATGTTACCGCTCCGTGGTCACCATGTGATCGCGAAGCAGCCAGGCGCCCGTCCAGTCACCCTACCCTCCTCCCGCTCTTCCATAGGGCCGGGGGGGGGGGGGGGGGGTAGGTCTGTCCTCGCTCGCTCCACATACCCGTGCCTGCCTCCCTCTCTCCCTAGGCGGAGGGAGTAAGGGGGGCTGGACAGACCCAGGACTGGACTTGACCGTTCTCTTGCTTCATGGTGCGCTCGGATGACTAAGGGGGGGGACTGGCCTTCCCCCTCCGTCGTTACTCCGTCGCTCCGTTGCTGGCTCGAGTCTGTTTCACCCTCTCGCTCCTTCCCGGTTTACTGGTGCTTTTTATTTTACCGGAGCTCCGGCATTCACGTGGAAGGTTGCTAGTTCACCCTTGCGGGCGGACTTCAGGCGTACAGTTGGTCTTTTCTAACCACCCCGTCTCGCTGATATCGCGACACGAACACCGCCGCGCACCGGAATTATTCCGGTACGTACCAGTGCTTTAGGCTTAAGTGTTTAGTGTTTAATTTAAACTATCATAAGTTTAATTTAAGCTAGCCTAAGCCGAATCCCTCCGTTACCCACGTTATCACACCGGACCTCCGGGGTTCTAGCCTATTCAGGCGGTAAAGGAGGGGTTATGCCCAAAATTTTTTCGCGCTCCGGCATGCAGCGGAGTTCTTTTAGCCTATTAGCCTGTAAGTGATGTCTTTTACGGTACTCATGTATCTTTTCACTTACAGACCACCAACTGTGAGCATCCAGGATGCAATGCCATGCTCCAGGACCCCTGTGGGCATGAAGTCTGCAGGTCCCATGCTCCATGCGCGACTCCGCACGGGAATCTGCAGGTCTGGTTCCACGAAACCTGCACCATTTGTTACGATCTTGTGAGTCAGCTCTTGGACGGGGTAAGTATTCCCAACTCCGTTCGGTAATCCCAAGGAATGTTTTAGTTCTTAAGTTTAATTTTAATCTCTTATTTTAAGCTTAAGCTCTTTTTATATGGGATGTTACATCCCCTATGTCTTTAGACTAAGCCTATTACTTAAGTTTTAATCTTAAGTTTAAACTTAAAACTAATGAATGCCCTCTCTTCCAGGCTCCCGCCGTTAGAGATACCGCCCTGGCAACCCTGAGGGCTTGGGTCGGCGGTTTCGGGAAGAACGCCGCCAAGGGACAGCCCTACATTCTGGAGAAGAGGTTGGCTGTCCTAATCTTCCCCGGCGGCAAGTCAACGGGTTACGTCGACCCGGCAGAGGCAGCCCCGACTATGGCGGCGATTCAGCAACAGCTCGCCGCTTTGTTAAAGGAACCAGGCCAAGATATCTCGTCGGAAGTCGCGACACTTGATCTGAATATAGAGCCGATGGTAGGTGTTGACGACCTGTTGGTCGAGGTAGGTACGTTGGACGCCCAAGGGCTTCCCTTGGGCGCCACTGGGTCTTCTACTCCTGCTAACTCTCCAGCTTCCTTCCAAGGCTTTACAGGAGCTGAGCTCCTCTATACTTCTCCTGATGCTTCAGTAAGACCTAAGGTCAAGGGACAGACAGTTGTAAAAACCCTAAGCAAGACGTCGTCGTCGTCCAAAAAGACTTCGTCGGCGTCAACATCTCGTAAGTCTCCGGCTACGAACCCCGGAGCAGAGAGGTCTAGAGCTTCTGGGTCTGGCTCCAAATCCTCAAGGAGCAGGTCTTCCAAGGAGAGACCACATACTCCGGCGGAGTCAGCCGTTTCTCCTCTCCCCTTGGTACCTGTTCCGAGTTACCCAACCACCTCCGCAGCAGCTCCGGCTTTGGATCCCAATGCTGGACTGTTGCAACACATGGGAGACTTGGTCGGCTCTCTGAGGAACAGTATGGAGCAGATGTTCTCCCGGTTGTCCGACAGGATCACGTCCCAGGACAACATCATCGCCGGACTTAGCCAGGCTCCTCTAGCTACTCCCCCACCTTTCGGCACCGGAATAGCTCAGCTCCCACCTCATGACTCTCTGCCTCCGTTCTCTATGAATAACCCCTGGAGGGTGGCGTCATACGCCCCTTTCCAGGATGGCCTTATTTCAATTCCGGAGTGTGGTACTCGAAGGATTGAGGACTTCGAGTTCTACCCGGAGGGTCTACAACCACCGTTCATTGGCTACGCCAGACTCACTGACGCAGCCATGACTAGAGATGACAAAGTCCCTAAGGAGACAGTCCTCTACTCACGTGACCAGGCTCAAAGAGAATGGCTCAGGTGTTTAGAGGACATGGATTGTTCTAACACGAAAATTCAACCTTTCAAGAGTCCCTTCACCATTTTCACGATGGAGGAGGGAACTCCGCTTCCCTTCCTTACCAAAATAGCTACGGTCACTATCCCGGCGGCCCAGAAGGGGGAGTCGTTGCCACAGCTAAGGGAAGCAGACCCCACATCTCCTTTGCTCCCCTCACTCGGAGAATTGTGGGAAGATTTACCCAACACCTTTTCGGCGCGCAAACTCAAGCCAGACTGTGCTATGGATCAGTTTGGTGAGAAGCTGCCTAGACTTCCGGACAGCCTCATTCAGGCTGAATTTGAGGCCAAGACTAGGCTAGCCAGGTCCATTAATACCATGGCAATGACGGAAGTGGCAACCATTTCTTACGGCTCTGAGCCACTCTTTAAGCTTCTCACCAAGTCACTGACGCAAACAGTTCAGTCTGACATGTTTGAGTTCGCTACAGCCAGGACTAACTGTCGGAAACATGTCCTCCAGGAAGCAACTATTCGTCATGAGCCGAATAAGTTGCTTTCATCCAACATCTGGGGGGCAGACCTCTTCCCTGATGCAATGGTAAAGGAGGTCCAGGCGGAAGCGACAAGGCTTAACCAAAGCCTTAAGGATCGTTGGGGTCTCACCGCAAAGAGACGCCAAGACCAATCAGCAAGGGGTAAGGCTCAGAAGAAACCGAGACGTTTTCAGCCTTACCAGAAAAAGCAACAACGCTTCGCCCAGGCTGTTTCGACTGCTCCGTTGGTACTGTCAGCCCAACCCTCTACCTCCAAGGCTCAATCACAGCCCATCTACGTGATTTCCCCCCAGCCTCAACCTTCCACCTCCTACGCTGTCTCCCCAGCCTTCAACCAAGTGTTCGAAGGCCAGGCCTTTCAGCAATACGACCGCTCGGGTAGGGGAGGCAGAGGTAAGGGATCCTTTCGTCAGAAAGGATCAGGAAGGTCTCTTAACAGGGGAAAACACTTCCGGGGAGGCCGCGGAGGTTACTCAACCCAGCAGCAATGAGAACTTGAAGGTAGGAGGGAGGCAGTTTCTCTTCCGGCACCGGTGGGGATTCAGCAAGTGGGCACAAAGTATTGTGTCGAAAGGCCTGGGTTGGAGTTGGATTGCGAATCCGCCTCCACCCAGACCTTTCCTTCAACTTCCATCAAAAGAATTGACGGAGTATGCGGAGGACCTCCTTCAGAAAGGAGCAATAGCGAGAGTCAACAGATTAAAATTTCAAGGGCGCTTATTCAGCGTTCCAAAGAAAGGCTCACAAAAAAGAAGGGTAATCTTAGACTTATCCCGTTTAAACTTGGCCATTGGCTGCGACAAGTTCAAAATGCTCACCATCTCGCAGGTGCGGACCTTACTTCCCCGTGGGGCCGTCACCACCTCTATCGATCTTACAGACGCATACTATCATATCCCTATTGCAAGACACTTTCGCCCTTATCTGGGCTTCAAGATAGGAGATCAGGCATTCTCCTTCAAGGTAGTTCCCTTCGGTCTGAACGTGGCACCCAGGGTGTTCACGAAGTTGGCGGAAGTAGTCGTCCAACAACTGAGGTCTCAGGGGATAATGGTAGTAGCGTATCTCGACGATTGGTTGATTTGGGCTCCAACAGTCGAGGAATGTCACAAAGCCACACTGAAAGTAATCCAGTTCCTAGAGTATCTAGGGTTCAAGATAAACAGGACAAAATCAAGACTCACTCCGGAGTCCAACTTTCAGTGGCTGGGCATTCAATGGAATCTATCCTCCCATACTCTGTCGATTCCATCAGCCAAGAGAAAGGAAATAGCGAAGTCAGTAAAGCAATTTCTAGAACACAAATTTGCTTCAAGGAGAAGCCAGGAAAGAATCCTGGGTTCCCTCCAATTTGCCTCAGTGACAAACATCTTGATGAAAGCCAAACTGAAAGACCTAACCAGAATCTGGCGCTCACGAGCAAATGTCAGATCCAGGGACAAGTTGTCATCAGTCCCACAGATTCTACGGAATCGTCTACGCCCTTGGGCAAAAGTGAAGAACCTGTCAATATCAGTACCCCTTCAGTTTCCTCCTCCGGGGATTACCATCCACACAGACGCTTCATTAAGCGGCTGGGGAGGATATTCTCAGTTCAAGAAGGTTCAAGGAACCTGGTCACCCCAGTTCCGCCGGCTTCACATAAACGTACTAGAAGCGATGGCAGTGTTCTTGACTCTGAAAAGGTTACGTCCGCCAAAGAACTCCCACATAAAGCTAGTTCTGGACAGCGCAGTGGTAGTCCATTGCGTAAACAGGGGAGGCTCCAAGTCACGACATCTGAATCATGTCATGGTAGCCATCTTCTCCCTGGCGGACAAGTTCAGTTGGCACCTCTCCTCCACCCATATAGCTGGAGTGAGAAACGTCATAGCAGATGCTCTATCCCGCTCAGTTCCTCTGGAGTCGGAATGGTCACTGGACAACAGTTCATTCCAATGGATTCTCCGGAGGGTTCCAGGTCTACAAGTAGATCTATTCGCATCTCAAGCGAACCACAAACTCCCATGTTATGTGGCCCCCAACCTGGACCCTCTAGCCTATGCCACGGACGCCCTGTCCATAGATTGGAACAACTGGGAGAAGATTTATGTCTTTCCTCCAGTGAATCTTCTCCTGAAGGTACTGAACAAACTCAGGACGTTCAAGGGTCAAGTAGCTCTAGTAGCCCCAGACTGGCCGAAGAGCAATTGGTACCCTCTGATTCTGGAACTGGGTCTTCGTCCTCTTCGAATTCCCAATCCCAGGCTCTCCCAGTCAGTACAAACGAAGACTGTGTTCGCTTCCTCAGGAATTCTCAAAACCCTAACTTTATGGACTTCATGAAGTTTGCGGCTAAAAAAGATGCAGATATTGATCCACGAAATATTCTTTTCTTGGAATCTGATAAAAGAGATTCAACTTTGAGACAGTATGATGCTGCAGTCAAAAAGTTGGCAACCTTCCTGAGAGAATCAGATATTAGAATCATGACAATCAATTCAGCTATATCCTTTTTCAGATCTTTATTTGAAAAAGGCTTAGCAGCTAGCACTATTACGACAAACAAGTCAGCCTTGAAGAAGATTTTTCAACTCGGGTTCAACATAGACTTGACAGACTCTTACTTCTCGTCTATTCCCAAGGCTTGTGCTAGACTTAGACCTTCAGTGAGGCCTACGTCAGTATCGTGGTTCTTGAATGATGTTCTAAAGCTGGCTTCAGTAACAGACAATACGACATGTTCATTTATAATGCTCTTAAGAAAAACTCTATTTTTATTAAGCTTGGCTTCAGGAGCTAGAATTTCAGAACTGTCGGCGTTATCCAGAGATCCGAATCATATAGAATTTCTTCCCACAGGGGAAGTTCTACTTTCTCCGGAACGTAGTTTTTTTAGCAAAGAATGAGGATCCTTTGATGAGGTGGGAACCGTGGAAGGTTATACCCCTTCCACAAGATGTTTCTCTTTGTCCAGTATCGACCTTACGAGCCTTTCTGTCCAGGACATCCTCATCCTCGTCGGGTCCTCTCTTTAAGAGAGAAAAAGGTGGTACTTTATCTATTAAAGGTATTAGGCAACAGATCCTGTACTTTATTAAGCAAGCCAACCCTGATTCCTTCCCTAAAGCTCATGATGTCAGGGCAGTTGCCACCTCAATTAACTATTTCCAACACATGAATTTTGATGATTTAAAAAAGTATACTGGATGGAAATCGCCGACAGTATTTAAGCGTCATTACTTAAAGTCCTTGGAAGCTCTGAAATTTTCAGCAGTTGCGGCGGGTAACATAGTTTCCCCCGACTCTGCTTAATCTTAAGTTGAAGATCCAGTTCTCCTTTCTACCTATCTCATTCAACAGTTTGTCTATGCCTACCATGTTCATCTACGTCTACCATGAGTCTTAGCTGCTCTTGTGACGCTACAGTGGGTGTCCCTTATTTTTTTTTGCTAGGGTCACCCACAATTGTTTGTATATTCTGATCTCTATGATGTAGTCCCCTTATTTTTATGCTAGGGTGACACATCTACATTTGCAATGGTTACGGGTTTTGTATACTAAGTCATATACATTTGTTTATTATATTATTTTCTAAGTTTGTTCAATTCAGTTTATTATTATAATTGCTTTATTTACTTTGTACATATTACTATACACAAATGTTAAGATCAACATATATTCCATGTAAGCCCTGTACATATATGTTAACTTTAAGTTAATTTTAAGGAATATTTTCTAACTTGTATAATTGTGTATATGTATATTTCTTGGCAATTATATTTCTTTATTTTATTTTAAGTTTTATTGAGACCTTATTTATTTATTTTCTTTACAATCTTGTGCTAATTCTGTGGTACGATTTCGCGCAGCGACACGAACTGCGCCCAGAAATGGGATTTTGACGTAAGGAAAAATCTATTTCTGGGCGATTGGTTCGTGTCGCCCAGCGAAATCCCACCCTACCCATCCCTGCGCTCAAGATTGTCTGGTAACTTCAGGATGGCCACCAGAGGCGCAGCAGTCGGCAGCATGGGATGGAGTAGTAGTAGTTGCTGCCCACTCTGTGGGTCGGCTCCCCTCTTGTGGGGGTTTTGTAGTAGGAGATTTCTATTGGTAAGTGGTTCGTGGTAGTGGTCTCACTCGCCCTAGTGTTCATACCGACACCCTCTTGGAGGGTGAGCGAGTCAGTAGTACTGACCTTTTCTTTATTTTATTTATTCTCTGGTATGTGTTAGTGCATTAACCTTAGAAATAATGGATTAAAGGATATTTCGCTGGGCGACACGAACCAATCGCCCAGAAATAGATTTTTCCTTACGTCAAAATCCCAAAACCCTTTTGTAAATATGCACGTAAGTGAATATAATGAGCGAACGAATGGACCCAATACCATTGATGGCGGAGACTTACTTCGGTGGAGGCTTCTCCAACCAAGGCGTAGCAGGTGAGGCAGTTTTCATGGTGCCACACCAAGTAGTCGTCTACCCGTACAACGCACCCGGCGTGGGAGCGGCAGACTTCATGCCCACAGGAATCCTGCAGGACGGCATTACAGCCAGGTTCCTGGCAACAGATGACCTGTAAGTCAAAGGATACATGAGTATCATGACAACCTCCGGGGAGGTTATAGAACTTAATGCTATAAGTCTAATTTGTAGTAGGCGCCGGAGTGGACCCTACCAACAAGGGAATATATATATGTATGCATGCAGTCATATATATAAAATATAATGGTTTGCAGCGCCAGAGTGGTTCCGGAGAACCAGACCAGTAATACCGGTTTGTGCAACTATATCAAGGTAACTGCCGCACTGCCATGCATAGCTCCGTGTTACTTATGAGGAGGAGAGACTACTAGGTCAACTCCGCCGTGGGGCCGGAGTAAGGTGTCGGAACAACTGAAGGCATACCCGTGCCGCAAGCAACTGCAAGAGCGGTAGCGAGACAGTGAAACAGAAACCCATAGAGTGACATTCCAGACATGTACAAGCTAGGTTGTGTGTAAATGCATATATTAGATTATATATATATATATTATATCTATACGTATCTATATATATTCATAATATATATATATATTATATATATATAGATATATATATATATATCCCTAATATATATATCTATATTTTAATATATATATATTATTAATATATAATTAAATGAAATCCCAACTGTACACATGTACGGTGGATGACACCCTGAGGCCGAGGCCTATGACTAAACATTCTCAAGTCAGGTCCGGTGTTGGCCGGAGCTGAAACCGCTGGAGCGGAGAGGATGGTGAGTACTTAGGGTGGTGGGGGGGATGCGGGGGCCGGGGGTGAGGTGGTCCTGCCTCCCCTGCCTGGTGGCTCACTGTAGTATGGTGAAGGGAGGGAGGGGGAGGGTCCCCAAGCCCCGAGCAAAGCGACTGAGTACGGCAGGCCTGATCGCTGAGTGTATCCACTCCCACCTACCTCCGAGAGAACTTCCCCTCTCATGCGGACTCAGATAGCTAGCTGCGTAGCGAGCGAGTCATCACTCCACCGAGTTGGGTGGGCATGGTGTGGAGGGGGAGGAGGTCAGCAACGGGGTGGCACGTACGCGATCAACTGGGAACCTTCCCAGCCGGGTGAACAGACACGCGGTGTGGAGGGCCAATTGATCACAAGGGGCCAACCGGCCATGTAAAGTCGCACATAGCACCCAACAATAAATAACCATAGAAACATACATATAAATATAAAATTAAATAAATATAAGCTAGACTAACACAGGGGGGGGGGAGAAAATAATAATAACAGCGTAAGATAAGGATGTCCAGGAGGGGTAGGCTAATCGCAAGTCTGACGACTCGGGTGTGTGAGCCTAACCCTTAGGCGGCTAGTCGGTATGCTGTACCAATTTATGGGGGCAGGAGACTAGGAGCCAGGCAGGGCATGTAGTACGGTACGGTTCGATTTGTTTTTTCGTAATTCGTACCACGCATTTTTACTGTACCGTAATTTCGTACAGTACCTAAAAATTCATACCGTACCGTACTAGTACGATATTTTATCGTACCGTAATTTCGTACTGTTTCCGTACCTACTTTTTTTTTACGTTGCAGTTCATATAGACATAACGTGGCACTTTTACTACTACTACTACTACTACTACTACCAATGCCACTTCAAGAAGATTGGTGTTATGTAATACATTAATGATATAATACAATTTTATTTTGCTAAGGTTACAAAAGGAAAATGTTCAGTTATACAGTATTAGGCATTCATACAGTTTTATGTGTTGCAGCGTAATAGCATTACAGCGTCAACAATATCCTCTTTCAGACCTAGTCTTAAATCATTAAGAATATAGCGCAACCCAGAGAATGTGCGCTCTACGCTCGCTTGAGTAAAAGGCAGAGCACCTGGTACTTCAGCAAGATATTTTAGTGCACTTTCTTGTTGATAATGCCACCACTGGAAAATACACTCATTTTTACTGATTTGAAAACGAAAAAAAAATGTGCTCATGGCTTGCACACAAAAAAAAATCTCTCTCTCTCTCTCTCTCTCTCTCTCTCTCTCTCTCTCTCTCTCTCTCTCTCTCTCTCTCTCTCTCGTCTCTCTCTCTCGTCTCTCTCTCTCTCCTCTCTCTCTCTCCACTATAATGCTTGAATTCTTTAAATAAGGAAGAGAACATCATTCGAGTCTTACCTTATGTATGATCAAGCTTCTCTACTGAGTACTGCCTCCGTAGCACAAAAGCAGAGTGCAGTGGCAGTCTTGCGGGCAGCAGTCAGCAGGCCTCAGTGTCCTCACGGAGTTAGTGTCCTGACCTGAGCAGCTGCAGTGTGCAGACCAAGTACTGACTGATGAATGATGATGAAGGGAGGGGTTAAAAATGCGTTGTCACGTGTGTCAAGGCTGGGTCAAGGGTAGCCGGTGGTAACTGGTAAGAGTTAGCTAGGCCAGAGCAGAGGTCAAAACGGTCGCGGTAAAAGGTATTACCACTTACCAACTCATTAAAAAGGGAAAATGGACCTTCTCACCTGAGCGATAAGCCGATAAGTAGGTGGGGTCCCTGCCCAGCCTTGCTGTGACGGCTGATGGGGCAAACCCCACTGGGATATGCTTTAATTAACACCCCAGTGAGAAGACCTCTGCTAATCCTTTATGGTCACACACCTGCTCACCGCCCAAGTCAACCAGGTGTGTGACCCTGGGCGGTTGGGCGGCGGGGGCTTGGCTGCTTGCGACACCTATCTGAATTTGGTACGGAAATGGTACGATTAAGTACGAAAAAAAAAAAAATTGTACTTTCGTACCATACCGAACTCGAAGGAAAATATCATACCGTAATATCGAACCGTACTTACATCCCCCAAAAAACCGTACCGTACCGTAATATCGTACCGAACCGTACCGTACTACATGCCCTGGAGCCAGGACATAAAACGAAGGGACCAGGTCCTAACGTAAGGGAGAGACTCCTAATGAATCGGGATCTGGCTAGGCTACGCTATGATCCGAAACATGCGGTCGGAGTTAGGGGGACCCCGTGAAAGACTAGACTGAATAAAATTCAAGCTAACTGCATGAATATCACAATAAAACAGTTATGGAATAATAAAAATGTACTGCTAAGGTAACTCTGATGGTATGGGAGACCAAAAGAGTGCGGGAGCCGCCATGCGGTCCGGGAGAGAGAAGTCGGTGCGGGAACCATGAAGCTCACGCTACCTTATCTACTCCTAAACACAATAAAATGGGTGAGATCTGCATAATTGAGATCATAAAACCATAACAGCAGTACTTAACTTGGATGCAGTAGCTTGATCCATTGTAAAGAGAATAATCCAAATATGTCAGCGCAAAAACACAGCACAAAACAAAGACGCATGTGATGGCGGTGACGCTATCAAAAGGAATGACGTCAGAGGCGCTCACTGTAGTAGTAGAGGGTAGCGGGGCTATAGTTCGGCTCCTCTGTAGTTGGGGTTTTGGCGGAGGAAGAAGCTAAATGGCAGGGTACCTCTGGTAGTGGTTTTCACTCGCTCCTTATATATACTGACACCTTTTATTAAAAGGTGAGCGAGCCATTTACCTTGGCACTAACGTTTCTCTTTTTCTCTGGTATGAATAGCAATATTTATACCTAGAAATAGTATCAAAGGAACCTATTTCACGGAGCGACACAGGCTGAGCCCAGAAATGAGATTTTTATATTCATGACAAATCATACAAAAAATGTTATCAGCAGTTCTTCATTCTTGATACTCAGGGATTTGGGATAGGTGATTGACATTCTGGCACCTGGAATGCATGAGAGGTGGTACACAACTTCCTGCGTCTCCTAATTCTGGTTTGAGGCAAATCATGTCTTGAGTAGAGCACCCAGCACAGGGGAAAGGAGCTTAGGAGGGAGAATCATCTCGACCCCCAGATAGTGATAAGGAGGTCTCTGTGACCCGTCTGTTCAGAACCACATCTGCTAGGTGAATGGCGATCGGAGAGACTTCTCTGCTCTCTTCCTCTTTCTCCCTTTTGTCTGTTGTTTTCACATCTTGGCGCTGGCTTCTTTTTGGGTTGGTCTGGAAAGAAATTCACAAGACAACAACAGGTGTGGAAAAATCTCATATAGTCTCCTAAAGGATAGACTCCATGTCATATATTGAAGCCTTTGTTAATAAGAATTGCAGTTGTAAAATGTGGTAGTAGTTCCAGCTGATATCTCCATATCCAGATTGATCCTGCATATGTATGTATCATCAACAGCCAGCAGATAAGGGAGTAAAGTCTTGATGCCTCATATTTAGAGACTATACATTGGCAATGATAATGCTGAATATGCCAAACAAATATCCACAATCATATTATTTAATGTCCCTTTATATTCTTAAAGATATCACACTACATTGCTGACTATAATATCATGATTTTCTAAAAGCAAAACATTTTATGATGGTTGAAAATGTTTCATTGCCTTAAATCATTATTACAGTTTACTGATGGGCTCAGTATTTGTTTTGTATGTGTGTGAGGGAGAAGGGAACCTCAGAAGGTTTATCTATGGCCTTGCTTGCACCTCTCAGTTGTAGCCTTTAGGCAGCTACCAGTTCAGCATGGCTAGGTCAGTGGGTATTCCTTCCCCTCGCCCTACATAGGGAAACCATTTTTAAAATATTCATTGGATAATCCCTTAATTATTTTTTCTGGGCTCAGTTCGTGTCGCCCTGTGAAATAATCTTAAAGTTCATTATTTCTAGGGTAAATAACCTAATAAATAACAGAGAAAAAATAAAATCAAGAATATGTCAGTATAACTGACTCGCTCACTCTATAAAAGAAGTGTCGGTATGGTAACAGGGGCGAGTGAGACCACTACCACGAACCTTCCACTACCACGAACCTTTTGCCATTTAGAACTTCCCACATCAAAATCTCCCACCTGAGAGAGCCGATCCTAAAGGAGGATGCGCCCGCTACTACTACTAATACCCACGCCAAGCGGAGTGCAGCACCTCTAGTGGTCATCCTTTTCTTTTAGCTCGTTTCAGGCACACGCATTTTTTCTTCTCTTGTGTCGTGATCGCTATTTTGGATTTATCTCATCATGGAACGCTCTGCTATTGCCGCGGCTAAGTTAAGTACCCGAAAGGTCAAGATTTTGTATTTTTGTCTTCCAGGGACCAGTATTTTCCGTTTTTTAGGTTACATACGGTCACCCGGTTGACTCGTGGCGGCCATGAGCCTGCCTCGTGTTGTTAAGATTTCCCAGTCTTCCATACTGGGACGTCTTTCTTCCTTTCATGGGTTCTTATTACGCGTTTCTCTGTTTACATCATATTATAGAATTTAGGAATTCACAGCCCATACCTTGTCACCCAGTTATCTCTATGGTTTAGATTTTTAGGGCTATATTGTTTTTCCCCAGTCCAGCATCCCAGCTTTTGCTCTTCATCGGCTACGGCTGGCTCCGAGTAGTCGACTGTTCTTCGGAACGGTTCGTCTTCTCCTGGACTTCTGTCTCTCTCACTCGTGTGTTCCTTCCATTCTTTTACGATGTATGTGTTTATTTTGCCTATTTTTATCTAGTGTTATTTTATTCAGTGTTAGGCTAGCTTTTAGGGTGCCCAATACCTTAGCTTTATCTTATCCTTTGTGTTCATTCACACCTGGTACAGTTGTGTTCATGTGGTCACTAGCCTAGTGGTTGTGTTGCTTATCGCCTCTTGGTCCACTCTCGATCACGTGTACCACTGGGCGCCCTACCCAGCTCCCTTCCCTCCCTTCCGCGTGGTAAGGGGGGGGTCTGGCTGGGCTCACCACAGTTGTCATGGCAACCACCTGAGCGCCTCCCTCCCTCTCTCTCTCGAGGGGGCTCCTGGGAGGCCCGGCCAGCTGGGAGTCTGGGTGACCACTTGTCGTCTCGGGAACCGGGGAGCTCCGTTGTATAAGGGGGTTGGGGTTGGCCACCCCTCCCTCCGGCCGCCTCGGCTCTCTCCGGTGTGTCTCGTTCGCTCTCCCTACCCCACCCCACCTCCCACCTCCTTTTATCCAACAACGGACGGAGCCCCTGCTCACTAGCCGGGGGCCCCTTCGGTTGTCGGAATATAGCTGGCTCCACCAGCCACCGGGGTAGGGGTCTATTAGTGGTCCCAAAAGCTTGCCTACTACTACCTTCTTTCCGCTACCGGAGAGGAGCTTGCTTCCTTACCCGGGCACCCCTCTAGTAGTCGGAAGTGAGGCATGTCTTACTCCCTATATGAAGTATACATGATTCTTTATATTTTGTTGTTATTTTACTTTAACTGCCTCCTCCGTTCTCCGTCGTGGTTTATATCTATCCTCACTAGGGTTCTCTCACCACTTCTGGTTGATCCCCTTTCCTGTCCCCGGTGTACACCGGAGACTCCAACCAGATTGCCCTAGCGACCACACGTATTACGGCAGAGGGCTAGTTTTGGTATAACTTACATACTCCGGCATGCAACGGAGTTCGTGTTTGGACTGTAAGTGTGTATTCCCGATACTCATGTATCCTTCCACTTACAGGCTACCAATTGCCAGGAACCGGGCTGCAATGCAGTCCTCCAAGACCCTTGTGGCCACGAGGAGTGCAGGACCCACGCCCCGTGCGCCACTACCCATGGCGAACTGATCGTCTGGCACCACGAGGCATGCACCATATGCTACGACCTCGTGAGTCAGCTGTTGGATGGAGTAAGTAGATATGAAGATAGTTACTCCCTCCATCATATATCTCTAGTATATCTTAGTTTTAAGTCTTAGTTATAAGCTGTAGCTCCGCCGTTAGGGACTTCATTGGTCCTCTCTTTCAGGCTGCTGCCGTAAAGGAGGTCGCTCTAGCAACCCTGAAGGCCTGGGTGGGCGGCTTCGGCAGGAACGCCGCCAAAAGACAGCCATACATCCTTGACAAGAAGTTGGCTGTCCAGATCTTCCCCGGAGGGAAAGCGATGGGATATGTGGATCCCGCCACAGCAGCTCCAGCCATTGCCTCTATTCAGCGCAAGGTGCAGCAGGCCTTCGTGAACGTGTCAGGCCAGGACATCGTGCCGGACGTCGCCACTTTGGATATTAATATAGAGCCAATGGCGGTATGTGCTGAGGATTTGTTGGTCGAGGTAGGTACTTCGGGCGCTCAAGGGTTTCCTTTGGGCGCACCTGGATCTTCTTCTCCTGTTCCTTCCTCTTCTTCTTTCCAAGGCTTCACGGGATCTGAGATCCCTACTCCTTCGCCTGCTGCTTCTGTGCCTCCTAAAGTAAAAGGACACAGAGAGCAGAAGACCCTCCAGAAGACGACGTCCAAAAAGACGTCGTCTTCCTCCTCACGTAAGTCTTCGGCATCCTACTCCGGAGCAGTGAAGGCTAAGTCTGATTCTTCACATTCGAGAGGGTCGAGAAGCAAAGCTTCTAAGGAGAAGGTCCGCGCTCCGACCGAGCCAGTACCATCTCCTGTCGCTGCCGGAACCACCCCGGTGACACCTGCCGGGATCGCAGCACCTAGTGCCTTCGACCCCGCTACCTTCTCGGCAGGTGTCCTACAGCAAGTAGGAGAGATGGTTGGATCGCTTGGGACGAGATTTGAGCAAGTGTTTGCTCAACTCTCTAGCAGCATCAACCAGTCAGGTCAATCCATCCAGGACCTCTCCAACCGTGTTTTAGAACACGATAACCGATTTGCCGGCCTGAACCAGGCCCCTCAGGCAAACTTCCCGGTAGGAGGTACTGGTCTGGTCCAGTTACCGCCTCATGATTCTCTTCCGGCTTTCTCTATGAACAATCTTTGGAGGGTAGCAGCTTATGCTCCCTTCAAGGATGGCATGATTTCGATACCGGAGTGTGGAACAAGAAGGATTGAGGACTTCGAGTTCTACCCTCCCGGATTGACTCAGCCTTTCATAGGATATGCCAGGCTAACAGAGACAGCGCTCAATAGGGAGGACAAGATCCCTAGAGAGACTGTCCTGTACACAAGGGACCATGCCCAAAGGGAGTGGGTTCACTGTCTGGAGGATTGGGATTGTTCTAATACCAAACTCCAGGCCTTCAAGAGTCCCTTCACCATTTTTGCCACGGAGGAGGAGGCTTCACTCCCCTTTACGACAAAGATGGTGGAGACGACCCTTCATGCTGTTTTGAAGGACGAACCCATTCCACAGCTCAGGGAAGCAGAACCCACTTCTCCTCTCTTCCCTGCGTTCGGAGAACTTTGAGAGAACCTGCCGGCTACTTTTACAGTAGGAAAGCTGAAACCGGACTGTGCCTTGGACCAGTTAGGTGAAAAGCTACCTAGACTGCCTGATAGCCTCATTCAGGCAGAATTTGATGCAAGAACAAGGCTAGGGAGATCACTTAACTCCCTAGTCATAACGGAGATGGCTGCCCTCTCATATGGCACAGAGCCTCTATTCAAGATCTTGGCTAAGTCCCAACTTCAGTCAGTTCAAGCAGATGGTTACGACTTCTTCATGGCTAGAAGAAACTGCCGTAAGCATGTGTTGCAAGAAGCCACCATTCGACACGAACCGAATAGGCTTCTTGCTTCCAACATGTGGGGTGCGGACCTGTTCCCAGAATCTACTGTGAATGAGGTGCACCACGAAGCTTCAAGGCTTAACCAGAGCCTTAGAGCTAGGTGGGGCATTTCAACCAAGAGGAAGCAGGAGAACCCCCCCTCTTCTGGTAAAAAGCTGAAGAAAACCAAGAGGTTCCAGCCATACCAGAAACACCAGTAGCAGCAGCACTTCGTCCAGGCCGTCCCAGTTACCCAACCGGGTCAGCCTTCGACATCGAAAGCTCAGAATCAGCCTATCCTCTTGCTTCCCCCCCAAAACCAACCCTCGACCTCGTACACCGTCTCCCCGGCTTTCAATTCCATGTTCGAAAGTCAGGCTTTCCCTACCTTTAATAGGTTTTCAAGGGGAAGCAGGGCGAGAGGTAACTTTCGCCAGCAAGGTTCAGGAAGGGCTACTAGCAGGGGTAAGCACTTCAGAGGAAGATGTGGAGGCCATCCCACGCAGCAACAGTGAGGCTCCTCAGGTAGGAGGGAGGCTGTTCCTCTTCCCCCACAGGTGGGAGTTCAGCAAATGGGCACAGAGCATCGTGTCCAAAGGACTAGGTTGGAGTTGGATCAAAGATCCTCCACCAACCAAATCATTTCTTCAACTGCCGTCAAAGGAATTGACAGATTATGCAGAGGAGCTCCTTCAGAAAGGAGTTGTGGCGAGAGTCAGGCATCTAAAATTTCAAGGGCGCTTGTTCAGCGTGCCAAAGAAAGGCTCTTCAAAAAGAAGAATAATCTTAGACTTGTCCCAGCTAAACTCTTTCATTCGCTGCGACAAGTTCAAAATGCTGACCATCTCGCAGGTACGGACCTTACTTCCCCGTGGGGCCGTCACCACCTCTATCGATCTTACAGACGCATACTATCATATCCCCATCGCGAGGCACTTCCGCCCATACCTAGGTTTCAAACTAGGAGACCAGGCATTCTCTTTCAAAGTGATGCCCTTCGGACTGAATGTAGCCCCCAGGGTATTCATGAAAATAGCGGAAGTAGTAGTCCAACAACTGAGATCACAAGGGATAATGGTAGTAGCGTACCTCGACGATTGGCTGATTTGGGCACCAACCGTCGAGGAATGTCTCAGAGCCACAAAGAAAGTAGTTCAATTTCTGGAACATCTGGGGTTCCAGATAAACAAAACGAAATCCAGATTCACTCCGGAGACTCGTTTCCAGTGGTTAGGCATCCAATGGGATTTATCCTCCCACAATCTGTCAATTCCGGTGGTCAAAAGAAAAGAAATAGCCAAGTCAGTGAGGCAATTCCTCAACAACAAGCAAGCTTCAAGGAGAAACCAGGAAAGAATCCTAGGTTCCCTCCAGTTTGCCTCAGTGACGGACGTCCTTTTGAAGGCAAGACTGAAAGATATAAATCGAGTTTGGCGCTCGAGAGCAAATGTCAAATCTCGAGACAAGTTGTCAGTGATTCCACAAATCCTTCGCAACCAACTTCGTCCATGGGCGAAGGTAAAGAACCTGGCCAAGTCAGTTCCCCTGCAATATCCTCCTCCGGCGTTAACTATTCACACAGACGCCTTGGTCCACTCAGTTCCGCCAGCTCCACATAAATGTTCTGGAAGCAATGGCAGTATTTCTTACCCTAAAGAAGCTCCTTCCTCCAAAGAAGTCTCATCTAAGGCTAGTTTTGGACAGTGCAGTAGTAGTTCACTGCATCAACAGAGGAGGATTCAAATCTAAACATGTGAACCATGTCATGATAGCCATTTTTTCCCTAGCAAACAGATACAAATGGCATCTATCATCCACCCACTTAGCAGGGGTAAGGAATGTAATAGCAGACGCCTTGTCCCGTTCAGTCCCTCTGGAATCAGAGTGGTCTCTGGACATCAAGTCGTTCCAGTGGATATGCCGGAGTGTACCAGACCTCCAGGTAGATCTATTCGCCTCACAAGCGAACCACAAGCTCCCTTGCTATGTGGCCCCCAACCTGGACCCTCTAGCCTATGCCACGGACGCCTTGTCAATAGACTGGAATCAGTGGAGGAGGATCTACATCTTTCCTCCAGTGAATCTTCTCTTGAAAGTTCTGAACAAACTCAGGACTTTCAAAGGACAAGTAGCTCTGGTTGCTCCAGATTGGCCAAAGAGCAATTGGTACCCCTTGCTACTGGAATTGGGCCTCCGACCTCGACGGATTCCCAACCCCAAGCTGTCTCAATCAGTACAAATGAGGACTGTGTTCGCTTCCTCAGGAATTCTCAAGACCCTAACTTTATGGACTTCATGAAATTTGCGGCTAAAAAAGATGCAGATATTGATCCCCAAAACATCCTCTTCCTAGAATCAGACAAGAGGGAATCAACTCTAAGACAGTATGATTCTGTTTGAGAAAGCTAGCACTATTACTACTAATAAATCAGCTTTGAAGAAAATCTTTCAGTTGGGTTTTCAAATAGACTTAACAGAATCTTACTTTACGTCTATTCCCAAAGCCTGTGCTAGACTTAGACCTTCTGAAAGACCTACTTCAGTTTCATGGTTTTTAAATGACGTCCTCAAACTAGCCTCGGACACTGACAACTCGTCTTGCACATTTATAATGTTACTTAGAAAGGCGCTATTTTTGCTAAGCCTGGCCTCAGGGGCCAGAATTTCAGAACTGTCGGCTCTATCCAGAGATACGGGTCATGTGGAATTTCTCCCTTCAGGAGAAGTTTTGCTTTCCCCGGATCGCAGTTTTTTAGCTAAAAATGAGGATCCTCTAGCAAGGTGGGCACCTTGGAAAGTCATCCCTCTTCCCCAGGATCCCTCTTTCTGTCCAGTAATGACCTTAAGAGCCTTTCTGTCTCGGACATCCTCTAGATCCTCAGGTCCTCTCTTTATGAGAGAAAGAGGTGGCACCTTATCAGTAAAAGGAATCAGACAGCAGATCCTTTACTTCATTAAACAAGCCATTCCTGAATCATTCCCAAAAGCACATGATATCAGGGCAGTAGCTACCTCTATTAACTATTTCCAACATATGAATTTTGATGATCTTAAAAAATATACTGGATGGAAATCACTGACAGTCTTCAAGCGCCACTATCTGAAGTCCTTGGAATCCTTAAAATTTTCAGCAGTGGCAGCGGGAAACATAGTTTCCCCCGACTCTGCACAGTAGTTATAGTTGAAGATCCAGGTCTCCTTTCTACCTACCTTGTTTAACATCCCTCACCCTACTGCTATGCTCTACATGATCCTCTAGCCTTAGCCGCTAGGATGATATTGGTAGAATGTCCCTTATTTTTTCGCTAGGGACATCCACATATTGTACATATAAATGTGCTTCAGTGTTTCTACCCTTATTTTTATGCTAGGGTAGAACACAATAACTTTTGTATATTTTGTATATATTAATCTAGTTTTAGTGAATCTTTTTGAATAGTTGTTTTGATACCATTGTACTAAGCTATGCTTTGCCCTTTATAATATTAAGCTAGTTTTAAGTACCTTTATATTATAATTTTTGTATCATAACTTTTGATTCACTTATATTATATTCTAATTTTATTTTATTGTTTCATTAAGACCCTCCATTGTCATCTTGTGCTGTTTCTCTGGTACTATTTCACAGGGCGACACTAACTGAGCCAGAAAAGGGATTTTGACGAAGGAAAAATCTATTTCTGGGCGATGGGTTCGTGTCGCCCTGTGAAACCCACCCCTCTTTTACCCACCCTGCAGCCCAAGATGGACATCTTTAGAAAAGGATGACCACTAGAGGCGCTGCACTCCGCTTGGCGTGGGTATTAGTAGTAGTAGCGGGCGCATCCTCCTTTAGGATCGGCTCTCTCAGGTGGGAGATTTTGATGTGGGAAGTTCTAAATGGCAAAAGGTTCATGGTAGTGGTCTCACTCGCCCCTGTTACCATACCGACACTTCTTTTATAGAGTGAGCGAGTCAGTTATACTGACATCTTCTTGATTTTATTTTTTCTCTGGTATTTATTAGGTTATTTACCCTAGAAATAATGAACTTAAGGATTATTTCACAGGGCGACACGAACCCATCGCCCAGAAATAGATTTTTCCTTCGTCAAAATCCCTTTTTTATCGTTAAGAAAGAACCAAACCTCATTAAAAATGTGGCCAATTGATCAAAATCTCTATGTATATGTGTCAGTTTTCAGTCTTTGTAATTGCTTGAATATATTCAAATCAAGCAATAATGTACACGAAATAAATTATTAATAAATAAATTCAGTAATATGTACAAGTTTTAAAAGTAATTGATACTAGAGATACAAGCTCATCGGCTGTTGTGCAGAATACTGAGAAAAAGCACTACACTTTTATATATAAACACTACAAATAATTATCTGTATTCTGGCATTGGCAAAGATAGAATTAATGAAGGCAAGAGCAAAGTACATTTTTTTTCATGCTATTTTTCTGTTTATTTTCAGCAAGAACTTCAAATTTCAAGATTTGAAGAATTCGATATATATGCCAACAAGTGGCGAACGTTGCCTTCAGTGCCCAATCCACGGAGAGGAACAGCATTAGTGGTTGCAAACAATAAAATTTACTACATTGGAGGATCCCCTTGGCAAGAATATCCAGATGGCGTTCAGTTTCTTCGTGTTGTTGATGCCGTTGATTATTTTTGTTTAACTGAAGAAGTAAGTCATGAATCTTTTTTAATGATCTAAGAATTGAAGATATCAGCAGTGAGCTTTGAGGTAACTGACGTGCATTTCGTGTGGAGGCCTTTTTTCTTGATACAATAAAATACCGCCTGATGTAAAGATCATACAAGAAGAAAGCAAATTTAAAAAAAGAACTAAAGGCTCTCCTATTCTGTAGGAGCTACGAGACTGATAAGAAAACACTAAAAGACAATTATAAAATGTAAGAAGCAACTGATTTAGCAAACGTACAAGGACCCGCCAGAGAGGGAATCATCCCTTTGGAGGGCTATACATAAAACCAAACAAATGAACAAATGAATGATATTGGATATGAAGGCTGAGGTAATATACCCGACGTATGGAATAATCTGCCCCAGGGGGGAGGGGGGCCGCCAGAGGGAAGCAGAAACCATGGATGCGAAAGTAACGGCCACCTCTTGGAATGTGGATTCTGTATAAGTCAAGGGAGACCAGAGTAGCTCTCCATAATGTCTTTGTAAGGAAAATGAATCGTATGTCAAGTAAAAGGATTTAGTAAATGTTTGTTGCTGAGATCATGTTGATGTGAGATAATTATCTGTCTGTAAGAAGGGCATTTTCTTTCTGTGGAAATCATTGATCAAAATTGTTTTGGTAGTGGAGAGAGTTACCACAATTGTAGGGCTTATCAGACAACTCGTATTCTTTTATTATTATTTTTAAAGGTAGGCAAGTGAACCGCTTTAATTATAAAAATATTCCAGTCAGAATGGGATAAGACCGAAATAGAGAAGAAAAGTAACTGACATCCAAGCAATATGCAAAATTTTTCTTAACTGATGCGCCCATCTAAATTATGTTATTCTTGTAAATGATGACAACAAGAAACCCACTGGAAACTGAAAATGCTAAAAGGGAAGATTGGTTGGATATCATTGTTGTTAAATTGAAGGGGAAAAAAGGAGAAATGAGTCAATTTTATCGTATTTTTAACAAGTCTGGGGTTGTAGGCCACCTTTTGGCTTACACCACATGTTGAGTTATTGCAAACAAATATTTAAATAACTGTTTTTGTTAATGATGGCTCAGCATTCAGATAAGATGCCAGAAATAAGTTTACTTTATACCTTAAGGCTTAAAAATTAAATTGGAATATTGTTGTCAACTACTATTGAGAGGCAAAAGCCCCTGGTGACAGAACCTTTATGAAAGCTGTCATTAAATCAGTCCATCTGGGCAAGTGAGTCAAATAAAGCACACCATGAAGTGGCACTTCATGTCGAAGTTTCAATACCTAGGTATTCTTTTCAGCCACCAAGGAGGTGGTGTTAAAGTTATGTTTTTGGCTTTGCTCATTTTTTCCATTCTTTATACATTCCTTTGAGTGTACCCGCCCATAGGCTGGGGTTTCCAGATAGATGTAACTATTGCCTGTGCCAGAAATGGTTGTGTCATGAAGTAAGTTTGAGAGAGAGAGAGAGAGAGAGAGAGAGAGAGAGAGAGAGAGAGAGAGAGAGAGAGAGAGAGAGAGAGATTTTTCAGGAAAGTATGAAGAATGAAAATGAGGATAAAAGAGAGACAGAAGCTTCATGGCAAAGGATGAAAAATGATAAAAGAATTAGACATAGAATGAAAACGAGAGGAGTAACAATGATCTTACCTTGTATACTTATTTCATCTTGCTATCATTCCAGTACCAGAATTTAAAAAAAAAATTAGGATGGGAAGAGTCAGTGATGAAAGAAAATGTATCAGCATTTTTTTTTTTCAGCCATAATCCTACCTTGCTCTTTTGACCATGGTAACTGGCCAAGCAGATCTAACATATTTTGGTACCTAATACCGGAGATGTATTATGAAACCAAAATTAGCATAATAAGAGAGGGCTCTTTTTTTTTTTTTTTTTTTTTTTTTTTTTTAGCAAAAACTCTAGATCAATGGGAAAGTTTTGACAATTAGTATCCAAAATGTTCTTACCCCTTTTTGGGTCATTAGGGTTAGGTTGGACACCTTAGGCTTATACAAGTTTATAATGAATTCATCAGGAGATTCCTTGTAGAGGAGCTAAGCTGTCAGTAAAACAGGAAGAAATCCTCTTTAGGACTTGATTTCTGCAGTTGTAACCAAATTACTAGAATCAGGACGTTTGGAATGATGATAGTTGAGTGAATTTTAGAATATTTTATCACAACTAAAATTTAAAGCAATCATGTACCATTTTATAGTATTGCTGTTTCACATTATTTTCGAGATGAACTTCTTAATGGTAATTCTAAAAAGGGAGCTTATGTACAGGATTCAAGAAATGAGGGAAAAAACTCTTGGAACTAGTTCTGCTAATATATACTTCTCGAAGGAAATATACTGGAAAATTCCTTGTTGGTCTTCAAAGAGAGACAGTTGTCCAAGAATCTTACCATCAGAAATAAATGCAAGTTTAAGGGAGAAAGTCATAAACAATATATCGTAGAACACAAAGTTCTTTACTGTGCACTTTATCCTGATAATTGCAAGTCTCTAACAGGCAAAGAATTTGCTGCCATTTCACCTAAGAAAAAATCAGTACTTTACCAAAGAATGCCTGTTTTCACAGCAGAACTGAGTGCAAAAAATTCAGCACTTAGAATTATTAAAAACATCACCAACTATTATTTTCAAGAGGTACTATCGAAGCCCTCCTAAGTTTTGGTTCTAAAAATCCCTTTTTACCGCAAATTATATTAATTTCATATTTCACAAATTATGTGAAGCTGTAATAAATGGCAACATACAGTAGTACCTCGAGATACGAAAGGCTCAACTTACGAAAAACTCGAGATACGAAAGCCAATACGAAAAATTTAACGGCTCTACATACAAAAAGTTTTCAAGATACGAAAGGTTTCTGAAAGTCCGAGATTTGCCCGGATAACAATTTTGAAAATCGCGCTGCGCGCCACCATCTTAGTACTAGTAGACTCGCCACCATCCTCCTGCTCTCCCATTGGTTCCTAATGCTAGTCGAGGCCATGAAATCCTTCTCTCCTATTGGCCAGCGTCCCTCCCATCATGCATCTACTATGTACACGTGGTGGCGTGCTTCGGCCACTCGGTACCAGCATTGTTATAGTACGCACGCAGTATTCGTTTTCGGGATCGTCAATGTGTACGTTATTTAAAAAAAAAAAGTGACCAAGATCTCTCACATGGGATAAGTGATCAAGGTCTCTCTCATAGGATAACTGGAAATTTGCTTTGCTGGTTGGTAGAATATCCACTCCCTGCTGAACAGAGGGTGTAGACCAATCATTTACAACATGCATACCAGTATGTATAATCAAGGCACTTCAGTTTATGTTGAAGGTCAGCAGCCGAACATTCAGTACCCCAATCAGTTGCAGAGAGAGCATTTGGTTGAACAGGGTTTTGATGGACACCATGGGCAACAGAGTCATGAGGTGCAAAAAAAGAACCAAGTGATAAAAAACAGAAAGTTGAAATTCTGTGGAAAAAAAAAAAAAAAAAAAAAAAAAAAAATCCTACGTAAATAAAAAAAAAAGTAAAAAAAAGTTAAAAATAAAAAAAAGAAAAAAAAACGGCAGAATTTAAAGCCGCTTTTCATAAAGTGCAATCATTTGTAGAAGACACCCCCCGAAAAGGCTCACACAGGAACATTGTGTACGTATATTTTTTAAAGTGTACGTACGTACGTACATATGTACAAAAGAAAAAAAAAGGCAGAAATTAAAGCCGCTTTTCATAAAGTGCAATCATTTGTAGAAGACACCCCCCGAAAAGGCTCACACAGGAACATTGTGAAAAGTAGGCAGAAGCAATCTTCCTTGGATAGTTACGTATGTACGTAGCCTCACTCGAAAGGTAAGCTTCCACATTTTACGTACAGTATATTTCTTGTTACCATGTACACTAATATACACTTTATTTACAGGTTATATTTTGCATTTTTTTATTAATTTAGGTATTGAATGGTCCAAATTGTTGTAGTATTTCATTGTTTATAGGTCAATTTAGCTTTATTATGAAATTTACTGGGGTGTTTTTGGAGGGCTTGGAACGGATTAGCCATTTTACATGTAAAATGTGGTCCAAGATACGAAAACCTCATGATACGAAAGGCGCCTCGGAACGGATTAATTTCATATCTCGAGGTACTACTGTAAAGGGAAATTAGGACATCGGTAAAGCAGCCAAAACTGCAAATAATATGATCAAATCAAACGTAACATCATAAACGGTGGTTATTCAATATTTAAGAACATCACCCTGAAGTCATTTTATCTCGCCATCGATTTGGTCACAATCGATTCACCCACGGTTACTTGGTGAACAATCCCGTGAGCCAATTTCTATATGCAGACATGAACCATTTTCCAGTATATTTTTTGGGCAGAAGTATATATTAGGAGAACTAGTTCCAAGATTTTTTTTTCTCATTTCTAAATTCCTGTACCGAAGCTCCATTTTTAGAATGATCATTAAGAAGTTTATCTCGAAAATAATGTAGGTCAACATCAACGGTGGTACACATCTTACGTGCAAGGCCAAGTTATTCACTGTTGACAAATGTCATTAAACAAAATGTTGTCAGACACCTTATTTTCGGTTTATTCAGAAATCAAGTTTTAAAGAATTGCAAGTTATGTAAAATATTCATTTTATTAAAGATGGGCCCTTTGGCCAGGGCTATGGATGTTGACTATTTTGACTGGTTGAACTGCTTAAAAAAGGGATTTTGACAAAGGTAAAATCTATTTCTGGGGAGAGACCTGTGTCGCCCGGTGAAAAGGATCCTGCTGCTCACTTTTCTAGTATAAATAGGTTGTAAATACACCAGAGAAAAAAGCTAGCATGGTGTGCTGAGGTTACTACCCTCGCGCGAGCACCCTAAGGGCGTCGGGTATAAAGTACAAGGCGAGTGGAAGCCACTATTCACAGGTCTTCTGCCAATTAGAGGTTTCCTTTCCAAAATCCCTCTCATGGGGAGAGCCGTCGCAGCAGCTACTACTTCCCCCTCACTACCACTACTACTACCCGACCCGAGCGCCATCTGCAATCCTGAATTTTTAGACATTCTGGCTTGGATTGGTGTAAGGGTGGGGAACTTAATTAGAAGGGCTGGGTTCACCGGGCGACACAGGTCTCTCCCCAGAAATAGATTTTTCCTTCGTCAAAATCCCTTTTCTGGGTTCGACCTGTGTTCGCCGGTGAAAAGTTACCAGAGAATGCCTATCCAAGCCTACTAGATACTAAGTAATCTTATAAGGAAGGAGTTAATGAAACCTGAGGTTCATTTTAGCTTAAATTTACTCACTTAATATTTACAATAGATTCATTTAAACTTAAACTTGCTTACTTACTACTTATGCTAAGACTTAAACTATGACTTAGAATTAGTAATAGCCTGAAGATATCATACAATTGACAGGGTATCCAGGTAATATCACATTTCCAGAATATATACAGTCCAGTCCATAAAACAATCCGGAACCAAATATTCTATGTACAAGATTTGGTGGCAGGATGACGCCCAGGCCCCCTCAACCCAGAGGAGAGAGGAATGGTGGGGAGTATGAGCGAGGCAGGTAGGAAGGAAAGAGTATCAGGAAGGAGAAAGGGGTAAGGAGAAGACTGATAGGATTCATTATTCGGGGGAGACTATGCTCCCTGCAGCAATTGCTGAGAGTTTAAGAGCTTCTAGATTCTTTAAATAGTGGCGCTTAAAACTACTGGGGATTTCCAACCCGTATACTTCTTCAGGTCCTCAAAATTCATATTTTGAAAATAATTAATAGAGGTAGCCACCGCCCAGATATCATTGACATGTGGGATGGAATCCGGGTTGGCTTGTTTAATAAAGTAGGGTATTTGTTGTCTAATACCTTTAAGAGAGATTGTGCCACCTTTTTCTCTAATGAAAAGAAGACCTGACGATGTTGCGGAGGTTCTGGCTAAGAAGGATCTAAGGGTAGTGACAGGGCACAATGATGTGTCCTGTGTCAAAGGGATGACTTTCCATGGAGTCCATCTATTTTGTGGGTCCTCATTCTTAGCCAGGAAGCTCCGGTCTGGGAATAGTAGTACTTCCCCTGACGGGAGGAAATCTATGTGGTCTGGATTTCGTGAGAGAGCTGAAAGTTCAGATATTCTGGCACCTGAGGCCATAGCCATTAAGAATAAAGTTTTTCTTAGGAGGGTTATATACGAGCATGATTCATTATTAGTGTCTGAAGCCAATTTAAGTACATCATTTAAGAACCAAGTGACCTTTTGTGGGCAGTCAGTTGGTCTTAGGCGTGCACATGCTCTCGGAATGGAGGAGAAGTATGCATCTGACAAGTTAATACTGAAGCCGACCTGAAAAATTTTCTTCAAAGCTGACTTGATTGTTGTAATAGTACTGGCGGCTAGGCCTTTCTCAAATAGAGTTCTAAAGAACGAAATTGCCAGATTCGTGGTCATTTTGTGGGCTCCTGATTCCTTTAGGAATTTGGCCAATTTTTTAACACCCGAATCATATTGCCTGAGAGTTGAATCTCTTTTATCTGATTCTATAAATACAATGTTACATGGATCGATACTCGCGTCCTTTTGGGCTGCAAACTTCATGAAGTCCATAAAGTTAGGGCTTTCAGAATTCTTGAGGAAGCTGACACAGTTTGAGTTTGTACTGTCTGTGTCAGTTCCGGGCAAGGGATCCGTTTGGGTTGGAGCTTCAGCTCTAGAAGAAGCGGAAACCAGTTGCTTTTCGGCCAATTGGGAGCCACTAATGCTACCTGTCCTGTGAAAGATCGTAGCTTGTGCAAGACCTTCATCAGAAGATTCACCAGAAGGAATAGATAAATCTTCTGCCAGTTGTTCCAATCTATGGTCATTACATCTGTGGCATAGGCTAGAGGGTCCAGGTTGGGAGCCACATAGCATGGCAGCTTGTGGTTGGATTCTATTGCGAATAAGTCTACTTGAAGGTCCGGGATTTGACTGTAAATCCACTGGAATGAGTTCTTGTCCAGGGACCACTCTGGTTCTAGTGGAGTAGTCCTGGAAAGTGTGTCTGCAATCACATTCTTGACTCCTGCCAGATGGGTTGCTGACAGGTGCCAATGACTCTTCACCGCCAAAGCAAATATTGCAATCAGCACATGATACAGCTTGCTTGACCTGGAACCTCCTCTATTTATGCAGTGTACCACCACTAGGCTGTCCTAGACTATCCTCACATGGCTGTTCCTGGCCGGAGTTAGTCGCTTTAAGGTTAGGAAAACTGCCATAGCTTCTAGCACATTGATATGGAACTGGCGGAACGTATTCGACCATAT
>NC_061089.1:1283837-1361337 GCF_015104395.2 Macrobrachium nipponense | reverse complement strand
ATATATATATATATATATATATATATATATATATATATATATAAGGGATTTTGACGTAGGAAAAATCTATTTCTGGGCGAGGAAGCCGTGTCGCCCAGTGAAATGTGTCCTCTTTAGCACTATTTCTAGTAAAATATTGCTATAATACCAGAGAACTGCTAAATTGGACATGTCAGAAGTCTCTGACTCGCTCACCTAAATAAAAGGTGTCGGTATAAAACTGGGGCGAGTGTTAAACACTACCACAGCAACCCCTCCAATTAGCCTTTTCCTCATCAAAAGACCCTAAATACGGGGAGCCGACCCATAGGTCACACCTAGCTACCCTGTTGAAGGAGTCTGTGACGTCATACTTATCGATAGCATTGAAGCTTGGTACACAGCAAGGGGGGTGGGGGGGGAAGGGGGGGATTTCACTGGGCGACACGGCTTCCTCACCTAGAAATAGATTTTTCCTACGTCAAAATCCCCTTTTCTGGGCTCAGCCGTGTTGCTCTGTGAAATTGTACCAGAGAAACACCAAGCTACACCCCTCTGAAATGAAATACAATATTAAATTGAACTCAGAAGGGTGAAAGAAATAAAAAAATAGTCTAGAATTGGAAAAATACAATTTATTATTTACAAAATATACCATATAGCAATAACATGTGGCAACAAAACACGCACATAATAAAATAATTACTAATAATTTATATAAACGTAACACTATACACCAATCCTAACAACTAAGACATTTGCTGAGGTAGGTAAAATGTTAATGAGGCTGGCATAATGGAAAAGATTCATATGACACAAGGACGGTACTATATTGATGTAGTAGCAAGAGACACTGGTCTCCCTACAGCTATTGCATGATATTTAAGATCCTCCAAAGACTTAAGGTAATGCTTTTTGAAAACCAAGGGTGACTTCCAACCAGTATACTTCTTCAGATCATCGAAGTTCATATATTTGAAGAAATTTACAGAAGTTGCTATAGCCCGAATGTCATGCACCTTGGGAAATGACCCTGGGCTGGCTTTCTTGATAAAATACAAAATCTGCTGCCTAATGCCCTTTAGAGATAGTGTACCACCACCGTTTCTAATGAAAAGGGGGCCCTTGGAATAGGTAGATGTCCTAGATAAATAGTCCTTAAGAGTTTTAACAGGACATAAAGATGGATCCTGCGGAAGCGGAACAATCTTCCATGGAGACCACCTCATCAAGGGGTCTTCATTCTTAGCCAGAAATTCTTTATTTGGCGAAAGCAACACGTCCCCCGAGGAAAGGAACTCAATATGCGCTTCATCTCTAGATAAAGATGACAGCTCCGATATCCTGGCACCTGAAGCCAGACTCAATAAAAACAGTGACTTACGCAAAATGGTTGGTAAATCACATTTGAAGTTGTCTGTTTCCGAGGCTAACCTGAGAACATCGTTAAGAAACCATGACACTGACGACGGTCTGTGAATGGGTCGCAGGCGTGCACATGCCCTTGGGATAGAGGTGAAATAAGACTTGGTTAGATTGATACCGAACCCGAGAAGAAAAATCTTTTTCAGAGCCGACTTAGTGGTTGTTATTGTTGCAGCTGCCAAGCCTTGTTCAAACAAAGACCTGAAGAAGGTTATAGCCACGTTCATTGTCATTACTTTGATATTTGATTCCCTGAGGAATGAAGACAATTTCTTAACTGCTGAATCATACTGGCGAAGCGTAGATTCTCTCTTATCTGACTCTAAGAACAAAATGTTCTGTGGATCAATGTCCCCTACTCTCTTACCTGCAAACTTCATGAAATCATAAAGGTTAGGGTGGTTTTGTGAAGACCTGAGGAATCGAACACAGTCTTCGTTTGAACTTGTTGCGACAGCCTCAAGTCCGGGAGAGGGTGAGGACGAAGACCTAGTTCCAGGAGAAGGGGAAACCAATTGCTCTTGGGCCAGTGAGGAGCTATGAGAGCCACCTGACCTGCGAAGGATCTCAACTTGTGCAGCACCTTCAGGAGAAGGTTCACTGGAGGGAATAAATAAATCTTCGTCCACTGGTTCCAATCTATACTCAGGGCGTCCGTAGCGAATGCCAGAGGGTCCAGATTTGGGGCTACGTAACAAGGCAGCTTGTGGTTTGCCTCTGTAGCAAACAGATCTACTTCCAGACCTGGTACTCTTTTGCAAACCCTCTTGAAGGATTCTTGGTCCAGTGACCATTCTGACTCCAGAGGGACTGATCGAGACAGTGCGTCTGCCACTACATTGTGGACTCCCGCCAGATGGGTAGCCGACAGATGCCAGGTGTTCTTGGCTGCTAGAGAAAAAATTGCTACCATCACGTGGTTCACATGGCTTGACTTTGAACCACCCCTGTTTATACAGTGTACCACTACCGCACTGTCGAGAACCAACCTGATATGAGTCTTCTTTGGAGGACGAAGCTTTTTTAAAGTCAGAAACACTGCCATAGCTTCCAGAATGTTGATGTGAAGCTTTTGGAACTGAGGAGACCAAGTTCCCTGAACCTTCTCGTGCTGTGAATAACCTCCCCAACCTGTCAGTGATGCGTCCGTATGCACCACAAGGGACGGGGGAGGAAACTGCAACGGTAACTCTTTGGCTAGGTTTGCGGCCTTTGTCCATGGGCGCAGACGTTTTCTGAGAATCAGAGGTATCCGGGCGAACTTGTCCCGACACTTGGCATTTGCCTTTGAACGCCAAACTCGATTGATGTCCTTGAGCTTGGCTTTCAACAGAACGTCCGTGACCGAGGCAAACTGGAGCGAGCCTAGGATCCTCTCCTGATTCCTTCTCGAAGTCTTTTTGCATTTTAAGAATTGTCTTGTTGCCTTGGCAATCTCCTTCCTCTTCCCTGCTGGAATGGAAAGAGTGTGTGAATCCAGGTCCCAATGAATACCTAGCCACTGGAACTTGGACTCCGGAGTCAACCGGGACTTGGTCCTGTTGATCTTGAACCCTATATATTCCAGGAAAGACATGACCTTGTCCGTGGCTTTCATACACTTGTCTTGGTCCATCTCCCAGATTAGCCAGTCGTCTAGGTACGCCACCACCAATATACCCTGAGACCTTAGCTCCTGCACCACTGCCTCCGCCAGTTTCGTGAAAACCCTTGGTGCTATATTTAGCCCGAAGGGCATTACCTTGAAGGAGTAGGCTTCTTTCCCTAGTTTGAAGCCGAGGAATGGTCGGAAGTGCCGAGCTATCGGGACATGATAATAGGCGTCTGTAAGATCTATAGAGGTGGTGACGGCCCCACAGGGAAGTAAGGTCCGCACCTGAGAGATGGTCAGCATTTTGAACTTGTCACAACGAATGTACAAGTTTAAACGGGACAAGTCTAAGATCACCCTTCTTTTGTCGGTCCCTTTCTTTGGGACGCTGAATAGACGACCCTGAAATTTCAAGTTCTTTGCCCTGGAGACTGCTCCCTTCTGGAGAAGGTCCCTGGAGTAATCCATCAACTCTTGCGTTGGTTCCTGATAGAAGGTGATGGGTGGAGGAGGACCTTTGATCCAACTCCAGCCTAGGCCTCTGGATACTATGCTTTTCGCCCAACTGCTGAACCCCCAACGATGACGAAAGAGGTACAGCCTGCCTCCTACCTGAGAAACTTCATTGAGATGATGAGGGCCGGGATCCTCTTCCTGACCTCGCACCTCTAGCTCGCCCTTGGGCTCTGGCTCCTCCGCGCTGACAAAAGGATCTCTAGCCCTGCCACCCCTAGCAACCCTGGTAAAGGGTTGAAATGCCCGACTCTCATAGACCGGGTTAAAAGCGGGCGACACTGAATACTAAGGGAAACCTGTTGGTTAGTCGATGGCAAAAGGAAGACAAATTGATGCTGTTGATGAGGCTGAGCCTTAGAAGTCGAAGGCTGGGATTCTTGTTGAACTGGAACAGCTTGTAGCACAGGATGCTGTTGCGGAACTTGGAAAGGTTGGAACTTCCTTTGCCTTTTCCTAGCCCTAAAACTGGAGGGAGAAGACTCTGATTTCCTTTTGAAAGGAATTCCCCAACGCAATCTGATGCTTTGATTAAGAACTCAGTTGTAAACATTGTGAAAAGGCTTTTAAATGCTGTTCCTCTAGTATTTGAGCAGTTCCACTCTTCTAGGCTCCGTATCCATGTTTGCTGAGCCTGATCTCTAGAAAGGATAACAGTCTCCTTGGGGACCTTATCCTCTCTAACTAGAGCTGCCTCCGTAAGCCTAACATAACCTATAAATGGAGGCTGTAACCCTTCGGGGAAGAACTCGAAATCCTCGAGCCTACGTGTGCCACAACTTTCTATAGTTAACATCCCGTTGACAAACGGAGCGAAGTTCGCCACCCTCCAAGGATTACCAGGGTGGAACGGAGGGAGCGTGGACCCGTCAGGCATGCTCTGAGCTTGCACCAAGCTACTAGAAGGTGCCGGAACTGCCGACTCCTGTCTGAGACCTGCAATCAGGGAGTCCTGTGCACCTAACCTCTTAAACACCTCTTCAAACCTTGCTGCAACTGAGCTGACTAAGCTACCAAGGCTACTGACCTGATGTAGAATATTCGTGTTGAACTGGTCTTGGGCAACGAAAGGAGAATCCTCCTGCCCCTCCTGCGGTACCTTATGAGGTATCCGATCCCTAGACGTTGATGGAATGGGACTTGTGGGGCAATAGGAAGAATTCCCTCCATGAGACCTTGGATTTGAAGGTTTAGAGAAAGACTTCATCCTAGGTTTAATATGTGTATGAACCTCTGGTGCCTGCCCAGGCCTTGGCTTTGTCTCTGATCTGCCTTTAAGCAAGGTTTTACCTGAAGGTTTTTTCTTTAATTTAGGAATCACAGAGAAGGAATGCGACCTGGTAGGGGGCAACCCTCCTGTGAAACCCATGAAGGAATTGGAAGTAGAGGGAGAGGAAGAATCAGAGTCACTCGAGGAAAGACCCCGGTGACCAACTAAGCTAGCCTCATTAACACTGTTACCTGTACCCATATCTAGTGTAACGGGCAAATCCTCAACCACTTCAAGTGAGACTCCTTCCAAGCCAAGGTCCGGCAATTCTGCCTCTTGCTGTTCCATAACTGAGTCTTGGATTGATTTGATAATCGGTGCCGCTACTTTTGGTTCAACGTATCCAGCAGATTTCCCGGCTGGGAAGATCAAAGTCACCATATCTTGGGACAGAATATACGGCTTAGCCTTCCCTACGTTCCGTCCAAACCCTCCAACCCAGATCTTGAGGGTGGAGAGTGCAGCATCCTTAATAGACTGCTCAGCCTGTAATGCAAGGAATGTGTCAATACCGTAAATTCCTTGAACATTATGCTTATAATTGTTGATTAATCAATGTAATTTAATTTAAAGAAATGTTTATTGTTCATTTATTTAATTTCATTACATTTTATTTAATTGTTTTTTTTTTTTTTTTTAGTTTTTATTTTTTTATTTATTAATTAAATTTTTTTTCTTTTACAAGTAGTGTAATATAATTCCATCACAATATACATAGAACAAGCAGTGCGGTAACTTACCGAAGAGGTAGCCTGTTGTACCAAGTCGTAGCAGGCAAAGCAGTTTTCGTGATGCCAGACCACGGAATCAGTAAGCAACACTGCGCAAGGGGCGTGGCCCCGACAAACGTCATGGCCGCATGGATCTTGCAGAGCAGCACTACTGCCGGCAGCCAGACACTGAGTGGCCTGTAAGTGCAATAATATATAAGAACAATTGCCACAAAACTTATTAGGATTAATTATGATATAAGTATTATATGCCGGAGCATTCCGGACTGAAAAATATAAAAAATATGTATATATATTCATATATTTACGTCCCGGGGACTGTGTAAGAAATAAAACAACCCGGAGCTGTATGACCCGGGGTGGGGGGTACACGGAGTAACCCGGGACGGCCACATGAACTCGCAAGTTCCGTGGCAAAAGAAAATAAAAATAATGAAAACTAAAATAACAAATATAATATCTCCGCCTACGGAAGAGTAACTCCCGTAAACATAACCCTCAACGACTACCGGAGAAGCCGGAATCTAAACCCGCCTTATGCGGAGAGGGAATGTTTTAGGCGGATGGATGTAAGCTCCGGGAGCTGAAAGAAGCAGAGCGCAACAAATCCACGGAAGCCGAGGCTGAATACACAGTGCGACCATCAACTCCGGAGGCGGTCGGCTAAGAAGCGACACCCACCAACCTAAGGTCCTGGAGGACCCTCTACACCCCCCCCTCCGCTGATGGGAACGGCCATCAGCGACAACCAGGGCGAGAGGAGCACCCAACTACTGGGGGCCCCACGTGAGGGGGAGGGAGGGAGGGCTGATGGGGAGACGATCACGTGACCAGCGTATCCTCGCGAATAAAGGATCACGAGGAAAACGCAGGCATAGCCTATATAGGCTAGCCGACCGAACATCCAACATATACATAGACAAAATAAAATCAATTACTTAAAGCTAAAAGAAAATCATGCTTTAACACGGGGGGCGATAATGAAAAATAAAATGTCGTAAAATATAAAACGCAATGAAGGCCACTTGATAACGGTGGGCGCAAAATGGAAAAAACTACTTGCCTACTGACAAAACGAAAAGAAACGGCAAGCTGACGAAAAGAAATAGGGAAAATTCTTGAATGAAATATACCAAACTTAAAAATAAATAAAGGGGGGGGGGGACGGTGGATATACAGCGAAGCAAGTAACAAAGGAAACGTGTGCGAACGCAGACCCCCGTGAAAAACATGGAAATAATGAAAATAACAAAACATAAAAGAAAACAAGATCGACAAAACAACTGCCACCCAAGACATAAATAAAAATATATACTGAAATATCACAAGTTACGAGTATATATATATAATGAAATATCACAAGTTACGAGTAGGAAGGAAGCCCACTCGAAACTGGTACAAAACAAGGGAACGACGTAATGGCGACTCGCCGCCGCCCGCTACGGAAAAGAGACGCCTAACAAAACCCTAAATAAAGGCAAAACGAAAGGCAAAATCACTCCCTAAATATTGAAAAAGGGCGAACCAGTACTTAACTTGGGTGAAGAGGCAGATTGACGATCCATAACGATAAAGAATAAAGAAACCAATGAAAAGGAACAGATAGCTTTATACAAGCGTTCAAACGCTGGGAGGCTATCGATAAGAATGACGTCACAGACTCCTTCAACAGGGTAGCTAGGTGTGACCTATGGGTCGGCTCCCCGTATTTAGGGTCTTTTGATGAGGAAAAGGCTAATTGGAGGGGTTGCTGTGGTAGTGTTTAACACTCGCCCCAGTTTTATACCGACACCTTTTATTTAGGTGAGCGAGTCAGAGACTTCTGACATGTCCAATTTAGCAGTTCTCTGGTATTATAGCAATATTTTACTAGAAATAGTGCTGAAGAGGACACATTTCACGGAGCGACATGGCTGAGCCCAGAAAAATATATATATATATATATATATATATATATATATATAATATATATATATATTATAATATATAATATATATAACACATATATATATACACATACAGTAGTACCTCGAGATACGAAAGGCTCAACTTACAAAAAATCCAAGTTACGAAAGCCAATGCGAAAAACTTTACTGCTCTACATACGAAAAGTTTTCAAGATACGAAAGGTTTCTGAAAGTCCGAGATTCACCCGATAACAATTTTGAAACTCGCGCCGCACGCCGCCATCTTAGTGCTAGTAGACTCGCCACCATCCTCCTGCTCTCCCATTGGTTCCTGATGCTACCCAAGCCATGAGATCCTTCTCTCTGATTGGACAGCATCCCTCCCATCATGCATCTTCTATACGTACGCGCTGGCGTCCCTTAGCTCGGCCACTCCGCACCCGAAACTTTACTGTACGCACTCGGCATTCGTTCGCTCCAACGATTTCGTTTAGTAACGTAAATTCGTTAGTGATTTCGTTGCAGTACATATTATTGTGTTGTGCGAAGACTGTATTATTACGTATTTGTGTAACTTTACGTAAATTAACGTAGTCATGGGTCCCAAGAAAGTTGAAATTCACGGAAAGAAGCGCATGCTGTCTCTGGAGACAAAGATGGAGATCATAAAGAAGTACGAAGCTGGTATGTGATTGAGTGTGATCGCAAAGGAATACGGCCGTAATCCGTCGACAATAGGCACCATCCTTAAACAGAAGGATGCCATCAAAGCAACTACACCATCGAAGGGCATCACTATTTTGTCCAGCAAGAGGAGCCATGTGCACGACGAGATGGAACGACTGCTCCTCATCTGGATAAAAGACAAAGAAATCGCTGGTGATACAGTAACGGAGACAGCAATCGCTCACAAGGCCAGTGCTATTTTCGGCGATTTGATTGCGCAGGCGGAAGACGAGGGAGGGGAAGGGACTTCAACGCCAACCCCAGAGTTCAAGGCTTCGCATGGCTGGTTCGAGAAATTTCGTAAACGGACTGGCATCCATTCGGTGGTGCGTCATGGGGAGGCTGCCAGCTCGGACACGAAAGCGGCTGAAGCCTTTAAAAAGACGTTCGACGAGATGATGACCAAGGGAGGCTACAGTTCTCAGCAAGTCTTCAACTGTGATGAGACTGGCCTTTTTTGGAAAAAAATGCCTCGTCGGACATACATCACGGAGGAAGAGAAGAAGCTACCCGGGCATAAGCCTATGAAAGACAGGCTTACGCTCGCACTTTGTTCGAACGCCAGTGGGGATTGCAAGGTGAAGCCCCTACTGGTGTATCACTCAGAGACTCCTCGAGCCTTCAAGGCCCACAGTGATGTGGAGGGCTAATGCAAAAGCCTGGGTAACGAGGCTTTTGTTCACGGAGTGGGTAAATCTGTGTTTCGGCCCGACTCTGAAGAGTTTTTTGGAAGAGAAGCGCCTCCCCCTGAAATGTCTGCTGGTGTTGGACAATGCCCCTGCTCACCCTCCTGGCATCGAGGAAGATATCCTAGCGGAGTATTCCTTCATTAAGATTCTTTTTCTTCCGCCCAACACCACCCCTCTCCTCCAGCCCATGGACCAGCAAGTGATAGCGAACTTTAAGAAGCTGTACACGAAATATCTTTTCAAGAGATGTTTCGACATCACCGATACCACAAACCTCACCTTGCGTCAATTTTGGAAGGAGCATTTCGACATCGTCATTTGCATCCGACTCATTGACCTAGCTTGGCAGGAGGTTTCGAGGCGAACCTTGAATTCCTCGTGGAGGAAACTCTGGCCTGATGCCGTATCCGCCAGAGACTTCGAGGGATTCGACATGGGCAAAGCTGGTACTGCAGAGTCAGAAACAGTTGATGATCCCAAAACTGTTTTGGAACCAGATCTTGATGAGATCGTTGCACTTGGCAAGTCCATGGGGCTGGTCGTCGACGAGGACGACATCAACGACCTTCTCGAGGAGCACCAAGAGGAGCTTATGACGGATGACCTGAAGGAGTTGGAGGCCATGCAACTTAACGTCGTTCAAGAGGAGTTCTCTAGCAGCGGCGAGGAAGAGGAGGAGGAGCCTATGATAACGGCAGAAATTAAGGATATTCTAGGCGCTTTTCATAAAGTGCAATTGTTTATCGAAAAAAGACATCCCGAAAAGGCTCACACAGGTTGTATGCTTGCGCAGTTCGATGACGTTTGCTTGAGTCGTTTCAGGAACATTGTGAAAAGTAGGCAGAAGCAATCTTCCTTGGATCGTTATTTTTTAAAGAGGCCTTCAGCATTAGCAGGAGTAAGCAAAAAGGAAGAACCAAGTGATAAAAAACAGAAAGTTGAAAGCAAAAAGGAAGAACCAAGTGATGAAAAACAGAACGTTGAAAGCGGTGATGAAGTTGAAATTCTGTAAAAAAAAAAAAAAAAAAAAAAAAAAAAAAAAAAAAAAAAAAAAAAAGCCTACGTAAAAGTAAAAAAAAAAAGTTAAAAATAAAAAAAAAAAAGAAAAAAAAAATGTTTACGTAATTTCTAGATTTTTGTAAGTTAAGTGTTACAGTTTTGTTAAGGTGTTTCGTAAATTTTAGTTTTATGGTTTTCCTTAAATTTTTTGTGTGTTTTCATAAAGTTAAGTGTACGTACGTACGTACGTTATCTGCTGTTTGTCCTCCTCCTCCTCTGCCGCCACTATCGGAGATAGCCTCACTCGAAAGGTAAGCTTCCACATTTTACGTTACAGTAATAATATTTCTTGTACACTAATATACACTTTATTTACAGGTGTTCGATTTTTATTCTTAATTTAGGTATTGAATGGTCCAAATTGTTGTAGTATTTCATTGTTTATAGGTCAATTTAGCTTTATTATGAAATTTAATGGGGTGTTTTTGGAGGGCTTGGAACGGATTAGCCATTTTACATGTAAAATGTGTTCCAAGATACGAAAAACTCATTATACGAAGGCCGCCTCGGAACGGATTAATTTCGTATCTCGAGGTACCACTGTATATATATATATATATATATATATATATATATATATATATATATATATATATATATATATATATATATATATGTGGAATGGTAGGTGGTGCTGATGAAAAAATGCTAATTGAGGATTAGAGAGAGGATGCTTATATATATATATATATATATATATATATATATATATATATATATATATATATTGTATATAATGTGGAATGGTAGGTGGTGCTGATGAAAAAAATGCTAATTGAGGATTAGAGAGAGGATGCTTATATATATATATATATATATATATATATATATATATATATATATATATATATATATATTTGTGTGTGTGTGTATTCCACTGAGGCTTCACAGAAAAGTATCATAAGTTGTAAAATCTGTCCAGCTGTCTCTAATACTGTATATGTTAGTAATTATAACAATAATTCATCTGCAAACAAGAGAAATGGAATAGTGTTCTACTTTGTAGTTACAAATCAACTAGCATGGGAATTTGGGTAATAATGGTTAAGGTATTGATAGTTCTCATGACAAATAAAAGTTCAATCATTTTGAATTCTTTATATTGTAGAAGATTTTTATTTGTTACACTATAGGTAGAAAATTTTTGCATCATTCAACTAAAAGCTGCTTATCCCGATGGACTAAACTGTAGTGCAAATAATATTTCATTTATTTCAGTTAGTAATAAAACTTGCCTTTGTAATGACATTTTTTAAAAGTTGCAATAGACCTGCATGAATTAGATTTTGTGACACAAGTAATATTTGTTATCAGGAAAATTCTAAGATTGAAAGGAAGTAAATCCAAAAAATAGTTAAATTAAAAAAAAATCAATTTGACCATTGTCCTGGGCAAAATTTTGCAATTAATTTATTGGGATATAAACTTTATTCTGAAAGTTCATCTTTTAAGTAGAAAAGAGAAATAGAATTGATACTTATAAATATTGACTATCTAAATGTCCCAAAATCGATTTTCCCTTTAGAAAATACATACAGTAAAATATCATTCAAATATCCACAAATATTAGGTAACCTCGTATGGAATGATACTGAAATTGCTCAGAACTTGCATATTAGAGGCGTAGAAGACATGTGCTTTCATGAAAATCATTTGAAAGATTTGTTCTTGGACCAGTAATAACAGGTAATTTAGGTACTGCTCTTAATGCTGTTCATGTAACTTGGCCCTGGATTCAGACCTGTAACTAAATTGGGTAAAGGTAAACTCAATATTTATATTAGTAGTAAAATTGCTGAATATATAGAGACTTACAAATTTGTTGTTAGTATTGGTGAGTTAACATAATGGTAAATTAAATGGATAAAAATATGAAGGATGAAATGAATACTACTTCTAATACCTTTCCATGTTCCATCAGTGGGATTAGCAGAAGTGTAAATATTCCAATTTGTACTAAATTTAGATATATAACAAGCTCAGTAAATTAATTTGATAAAGAGATTGGTATAATTAATTTGATTTTGGATAAGTGTTATGATGTAATAGATACCAGGTAAAATAACAAGTGGATTATTAAGAATAATATTATAAATATTAGATTTGATTCAGTCATGTGACAATAATCTTGGCGGTCCTGATGACACTATTTGGTTTCAGTTCCCTCTATACTACATGGACACTTGAAAACATTACTGGAGGCATTGTTACCATATATTAACAATAAATTTAAAAAACAAAATGAGTGTCCATATAAGTGATGATTACCGACTGACCTAAAATTGACAGTATATTTTTACGGTTTTATGAATCATTATATATATATGTGTATATATATATATTTATATATATATATATATATATATATATATATATATATATATATATATATATATATAAACACACACACACACACACAAACACACGCACAGGCAGTCCCTGATTATTGGCAAACTCGTTATAAGCAATCCAGTTTTATGGCACTCATCTAGTGCCAAAAACCATAGTTATGGCGCCAATCCATACCTAACAGATGTGCCATTAACCAGTTATCTGTGCCAGAATCCGGTATCAGCACCATAAGTACCATAAATCACCTATTTCTAGTCATCGGCGATTTTTGCTTACTATCAAGCTGTTGGAACAAAACCCCTGGCAATAACTGGGGACTGCCTGTATATATATATATATTACATTAGGAGGGTGTGTGTTGTGCAGTATCTTTTAACTAAAATATTGTGTTGGAACTTTGCAGACATGGGTAGCAGGTCCACAGTTGAAGGAGCGGAGGAGCCATGCAACAGCAGTGTGTTCAGATGAGAACGTGTTTGTGTTCGGGGGAACAAGACCCATTGAGTGCCCAAGTGCTCACGGAAGTCTCAAAGTGACGGGAACAGAAGCACTGTTTTACGCGTCTTCTCAAAACTGGACACCTTTGGGTGGATTTGCTGTTCCTATTGATGCCAGGTTTCAGCCGACAGCTTTAGCCACCAATGAGTTTGTATTGCTCATTGGCAAAAATGATCCTACTGATAAACGTCACAACGCTTTCATCATGGGAAGCACCGGATGGAGTTTGATTCCGTCGGGAAATAGCGAAAGCATTTTGACTTCAGGTGCCAGAAGGTTTTGTGGCTTTAGTCTTCTTACATTGCCTGCTGCAGCCATGCAGGACTTGCAGGTGGAAAGCGATACTTAGAACTACTCTGTCTATGTACAGGAGGTTTCTTAAGGATCAGTCAGTGAACTTTTCTCATATGGTAAGTGCCGCAGTGTAATACAGCACAGCATGTTGATATTGATTCTTATATTATACAAAATGTGCTGTCATTGGAAGTAAGACAGAATACCCATATTTGAAGAAAACGGGAAAAGTGAAGAGTGATACTGATGAAAATGACAGTCAGAAGGCGTAGCTCAATAATTTTAATGTGACAACCTAATCATAGTTTTCATATGGATTGATATGAAAATAACAACTGTTCTTTCCCATTTATACATATCCATCTTACAATATGAAAAGTAATGTCATTTAGGTTATGCTCATTTTCCAGTGTGTACCATTTCATGTGACAGTGACGTCATTCCATGTCTGGCATCAGATACCTGTGACTCTCATACTCCAGAACAACATTATTCTGCATATATATATATATATATATATATATATATATATATATATATATATATATATACCACACACACACACACACTATATATATATATATATATATATATATATATATATATATATATATATATATATATATATATATATATATATATATATATATATATAAATATATATATATATATATATATATATATATATATATATATAGATAGATACACACACACACACACACATATAGACACATATATATATATATATATATAATATATATATATATATATATATATATATATATATATATGTATATGTATATATATATATATATATATATATATTATATATATGTATATATATATATATATGTATATATATATATATATATAATATATATATATATATATATATATATGTGTGTGTGTGTGTATCTATCTATATATATATATTATATATATATATATATATATATATATATATATATATATATATATATATATATATATAAACAATTCCTGGGCCCCATATACATGCTAAAAATTTACATTAGTTGAAAAACACCAAGCAGCAAATGGGGTACCCGATGCTCTGCATACCTTTCATAATTATGTATACTACTGTATATACAAAGAAAAGGCATATATAATATCCACCAAGTGTATTCTAGCTGAGGCAAGACTCTGCTGAACAAGGATAATAGGTGATCTTTAGCTTGTATAACAACCACATCATCCGTTCTTACTGGTAACAATCAGATTGTTACTACATCCTCTAATATATAAGTAATTATCACTAGTGTTTGTCCGTGTGTTTTCTTTACCAATGGATGATATGTAACTGTAGGGGAAAATATAAAAAAAGAGTAAATGTTTATTACAGCAGCAACTATAATGTATACAATTTGGCTAAGTTATCAGAAATTATTCAAAAGTATATTAATTTTTTTTACTAAATTTCCTAAAGGAACCCACTTTTAAGTGATCAAAAGACAATGTTATACACATTTATAATGAAGAATGTAAGCTAGATGTAAAAAGATTAAATAATGTTGCAGTTTTAAACAAGAGTTGAAGGCAAATAAAAATAATATGGACATATCTGACAACTTATTCCAGTTACTTAAGCAGATGTAAAATTAAAAATTAAATGCCTTTTGACAAATAATAACAGTCCAACGATCGCATGAAAACAATAGGTTGGGAATAGGATCCAATAAGTGAAGCCAGCCTGTGAGCGTTACCTATACCAAGATGGCGTTGGGCAGGGATGACTCACCATAGTGGCGAGTTCTTTCTGCACTAGTCAGCCAAGCTTAAGTAAGAAATCACCTAGTATAAACAATACCTTCCTTTTTTGTGCCTGTAAGAAGCTAATGTCTGTCTCATTTAATCTCTTTTTTTCATGTTTTGTTATGATTGGAATAGCATTTTTCGTTTATCTTACACTGCATTCTGTAGTAATGATTTTTATCACTTGATAGTTTAATTCTTTTTGAAATAGTTTATTATTTGATTTTATAAGCTCATTTTTTATCAGATGAGCCAAATTTTATGTAATGATTAAATATTTGTATCAAGTAACATTTTGAAAGTAGGTTGTCTTTTCCCTTTCTACACTTTAATTCCTTTTTCTGTAAAAAAAGCACACTGGCAAAATGATTATTCATAACCAATGAAATCAACATTAATATGAAACGTCAGGTTACCTACCTCTTTTTAATCCGTCAACAGCAAGTATTGCACAATTTCAAAGCTCAAATGCTGCATACTCAAGTGGAAAGAAAAACGATAATTCAAATCATGAATGGATTATGTTGACTGTTCTTAATTAAGTGTATTTTAAAATTTATGTTAAATTATTATTTGTTAGCTAGTTGTTTAGTGTCTCTTAAAATTAATAAAGAAGTTTTTATTCGTGGCCTGTTGGAAGAAAAAGAAGTTTTTATTCGTGGCCTGTTGGAAGAACGAAATTATTATTAATGCATCAATGATTTAAATTTTCGTTTTAATTTTATTTTATGATTTTAAATAACAGTTTGCTTTTCAAACCTATTGGTTACTTCACTAATTGTTTCAATTTTTTTTATGATAATGGATGTGATACAAATATGATTGGTTAATAAATGTTAAAGAAGCAAATGTAGTGCTGAAGTGGGCTACCAACAGTAAGCACCATCCCGGCACGGAGCAGTAGGCCATTGCGTAATGAGCTGTCTTTTATTAACTGCTATATTAGCCACTACACAAGCTATTTTTTTCCAAAAATATAATTCAAAGTTTTTACAGTAATTCTAGGCAATAACTCTGTATGGACTACAAGAAATGTTCCTGCGAATACAACATCCACTATACTCGGTTGTTTTCCATCTGTCCACCCGCCTGTGGTGCTCACGCATGGTAACACTGAGTCCCGGGCTGCTTTAAATAGTAATGCTATGTGTAAGTTTTAGGTAAATAAAAGGATATCTGGGTGTACATTTGCAGCTGAAAAGTGTTTTAATAATTTACCGTATCCGAATTACACTGTTAATATTCAAAATAGGATATTGTTATTATTGTTGAATGTAAGTTACCTTTTCGGGATGGCGAATGGAACAGCCAGACGCAGTGGTGGGAAAAGTGCTAAATCGCACTTAATAAAAATAAAAGTATATACTACTCATATAATTACGTGTAATGAAGTAACATGTAGCTTAGTAGTAGAGTAGGTGTGGTCCAATAAAGTTGACATCTTGCCATAGTGAACAATGAGAGAAGCAATTTTCCTGCCACTGCGTCTGGCTGTTCCATTCGCCACCCCAAAAAGGCAGCTTACATTCAACAATAATTGCAATATCCTATTTCGAATATTAACGGTGTAATTCGCATACAGTGAATTATTAAAACACTTTTCAGTTGCAAATGTACACCCAGATATCCTTTTATTTACCTAAAACTTACACATAGCATTACTATTTTAAAGCCGGAGATGCAGTGTTATCATGTGCGAGCACCACGGGCGGGTGGACAGATGGAAAAAAACCGAGATGGGTATTGGGGCATCAAATGTATTTTGCCATGTTTAGTACTAGCCCCTGGGGATGATGCTCTCTCATGTCTTTAGACAGAGGAGCCATTCCGCATGTCTTTTCAGGTACGCCTACTAGTTCCAGGAAGTCTCATTTCCAAACTAGTATGTACTTCTGCCCGTGTTTCTTCAGAAATTCTGTTAGAGGAAGCAACTGACTCGTCCTGTCAGTGACTCAGAAGCTCGAGCACATGAACCTCCATGGAGAATTGTGTCACTCTGGGTACTCAGGTTTCATCGAAACCTACAGTTACCTTTTCCAAATCGTGGAGTTACCTCCACGAGCTGCTATATCCCTCTTCTGCTCGTGTTTCTTCAGACACTCGAGTAGAGGGAGCAACCAATGATTGATTCACTAGTGAATCAGAAGCTCCAGGTGTGCGATTCTTGAGTGGGTCTCGTATCACCACAGGTACTCAGGTTTTCTCAAAACTCCACGTTACCCTTACCAGTATTGTGGAGGTACCTCCTTGAACTAGTATAATCTTTCTTCTGCTTGGGTTTCTTTGAACACTCGGTAGAAAAAGCAACTGAAGATCGATCCTTTTGTGATTCGGGAGTTTTAGGTGTGCAAGTCTCAAGCAGGACTTGTGTCCTTCAGGTACTGCTACCCTTTACCAGTACCATGGAATTACTCTGAGGGCTAGTATAGAGCCTACCTTTGCTCAAGATTCCTTGAATTCTTGGATAATAGAAGCAGCTGATGCACTAAAGATTTGTGATTCAGGAGCTCGAAGTGTGCGATCTTCCAAGGAGACCTGCAACACCCCAGTGGCCTGAGTTTCTTAGAAACCCCAAATTCCCGTTACCAGTACGTATTAAAATTCACCCCACAGGCTGATATAGACTCCTCTATTGCTGAAGCATCTTCACAACACCAATAAGGAGAGAATGAGTGCATAACATGCAAGCACTGCCCCACCTTCTGCCAGTACTCTTCCGAGTATGTAGCCAGGCTCCAGTAACGGTGCCAGTCGATTTACAAGTCTATGCACCTGGAAAAGCTATCAACGAGTTCATCATACAATCTTCATGTGTAAGAGGCCAAAGCCTCAAAGAGGACTGGGGCACATCTTTAAGACATCCCGATTTCACGACCAAGATTGGGCAATCGCTCCCTGCGTAAGCCGTCTGCCACGTTCATGAGTACAAGCTGCTCACCTGGGGATAGCTTCAGAATTACATCCTCAGGGCTGTGCATAAGAAAAGATAAAAACAATTATAAGTACAGTCTTAGAATTCATTTAAAATAAAACAAGGTAAGAACGAAATAAAAAAAACACAACTAGTTCTGAACTCGCTCTTTCTGTTTGGTAGGGTCCGGTTCCGTAGACCGGGAACCCTTAACAGACTGGGAAGGATTCCCAAGACTGGTACCGTTGGCCTGGGGATCCGTGGAACCCAGGTAGCAGTTTTTCCCGTGCCAGGTAGACACATTTGAGAGTTGCAGTACTGGTGGTGCCGCTAGCGAGAGATCGCATAACCTTCTCCATGGAAGAAGGTTGGCCGTCAGAAGCTACAACTGGGAGAGGCACCTTTCTTCTTCCCCCACTTGGTAGCTTTGGAAGAAGAAAGGGAGAAGATGACAGCACACGTTGAAGAAGACAAAAAATTCTCTAATTTCTCTACTGGTCTGATACTGTTCCTGTTCACACTTCCTCTTACTGGAACTTCTGCTGAGCCTTGCCCTCAACAGACATGCAATTCTTGGCTATAGGTCCACGTTTATGACACACAAAGCACCTACCATTACTTTTGCCAACTTGCCTTTGTTTGGCTGTTTTTAAATCCTTGAGTCTCTGGATATCCATTAGATGGAAGGAAGGGATGTGGGATCAGCTGCTGCAGCCTGTCTTTTCTTCTGCTGTCTGTATGCTTTGCTCCTTGGCTACTATACATAGTTGCTCTTCAGCCCCTACTAGAACATTCAAGCCTTCTCCCTGCTATACCATTAAGCGCAGAAGTTTCCTATTTTAAACACAACTAAAATACAATAAAATCTTACTAACAGCTCACTAACATTCAGTTCGTAGAAATAAGCAGCTAAGTGAAATTAGCAACACTTGATTGTTCCAGAATAATGCAGAAAATTAGCGTCTACTTAGAACTTAAGAATTTTTTGTAACCTATAGAGAGAGGGATAGTGCAAATATACAGTGAATGGGTCTACCTTCGAACTTAACAAAAATCTCTATTAACCCTTAAACGCCGAAGCGGTAAAAAAAAATTGTCTCCCTTGTGCCGGAGGTGTTTCAGAGTGAGCGCGGAAGCGGAAAAAATATTTTTTTTCAAAAAATCACAGCGCGCTTAGTTTTCAAGATTAAGAGTTCATTTTTGGCTCCTTTTTTTGTCATTGGCTGAAGTTTAGTATGCAACCATCAGAAATGAAATAAATTATCATTATCATATATAAATAATGCGATATATGATAGCGCAAAAACGAAATTTCATATATAATTGTATTCAAATTGCGCTGTGCGCAAAATGGCTAAAGGTAACAAGTTACTTTTTTTTCGTTGTAATGTACACTAAATTGCAATCATTTTGGTATATAACACATTGTAAAACGATAAAAGCAACACAGAGAAAATATTATCACAAAATAATGCATGAATTTGTAACGCGCGGATGTAAACAAATATTTTTTTCCAAAATTCACCATAAATCTAAATATTTTCCTAGAGACTTCCAAATTTCTTTCAAAATGAAGACAAATGATTGAATATTACTATACTGTAAGATTATTAGCTTACAATTGCAGTTTTCGACCATATCTGACGAGTTAAAGTTGACCGAATGTCGAATTTTTTTATATATATATTTTTTATGTGCAATTATTTCGGAAATAAGAAAAGCTACAACCTTCAAATATTTTTAGTTTTATTCTACATGAAATTGCGCACATTTTCATATATAAAACTCTATGAAATGCCTAATATGAAACGGAGCAAATATTCCGAGAATGGGACATACGCATTTCGGAGATTTGTGGCGGAGAATCCGCGCGCGGAGGGAAGGAAAGATTTTTTTTTTAATTCACCATAAATCTAAATATTTTGCTAGAGACTTCGAATTTGTTTCAAGATGAAGATAAATGATTGAATATTACTAGACTGTAAGAGTTTTAGCTTACAATTGCGTTCTTCGACCATTTCGGTAGTCAAAGTTGACCGAACGTGGTTTTTTTTCTATTTATCATGATTTATATGCAAATATTTCAAAAATTAGAAAAGCTACAACCTTCAAGTATTTTCTGTTGTATTCTACATGAAATTGCGCACATTTTCATATATAAAACTTTATGTAACGGCTAATTTAAAATTGTGCAAACATTACCACAATCGCACGTATGATTTTTTCGGAAGAGTTACCGCGCGGACGTAAAGAAAATGTTATTTTTTTCATAAATTCACCATAAATCGAAATATTGTGCTAGAGACTTCCAATTTGTTGCAAAATGAAGGTAAATGCTTGAATATTACTAGAATATAAGCGTTTTAGCTTACAATTGCGTTTTTTGACCATTTCGGTAGAGTCAAAGTTGACCGAAGGTTGAAATTTTGGCAATTATCGTTATTTATATGAAAATATCTCAAAACTGTTAAAAGCTACAACCATGGGTTGTTTTTAGTTGTATTGTGCATGAAATTGCGCACATTTCCATATATAAAACTTTATATAACGGCTAATTTTAAAATGGTGCAAACATTACCACAATCGCATGTATGATTTTTTTCGGAAGAGTTGCCGAGTGGACGTAAGGAAAAAGTTTTTTCATAAATTCACCATAAATCGAAATATTGTGCTAGAGACTTCCAATTAGTTGCAAAATTAAGGTAAATGATTGAATATTACTAAAATATAAAAATATAAGAGTGTTAGCTTACAATTGCGTTTTTCGACCATTTCGGTAGAGTCAAAGTTGACTGAAGGTTGAAATTTTGGCAATTATCGTTATTTATATGAAAATATCTCAAAACTGATAAAAGCTACAATCATGAGTATTTTATTGTTGTATTCTACATAAAAATGCGCACATTTTCATATATAATACTTAATGTAACGGCTAATTTACAATGGTACAAAAATTATGTCAAAGTGACGAAATAATTTCAGAGATGTGTCACAGATACTTTTTAGTGCGGCAAGAAAGAAATTCGCGCTTGCGTGCCTGCGTAACGATTGTAAACAAAACAACACCTTGATCCGTGAACTCCCAGCATCCCCCAAGGCGTGTGATTCAAAAGTTTTAGGCTGGTAGGCCTATAAGTATTTTTCCGCGAATTTTAAAAAAAACTTTTGTAAGTCGACGTAAAATACGTCCAGTCGGCACACGAGAGACAAAAAATGTCGACGTAAAATACGTCCAGTCGGCAGTAAAGGGTTAGAGGCCGAATATAGAAAGGGCAATTATAGTCTCATAAATTATGCATTGAAACCAATATACAATAGTAAGGTAGTGTTACAGACGTATATTTTTTGTCAGTGTGTGTGGGTGTGCTATGGTTATGTTTCGTGATGAGGTATACTGTGTAGCCTACTTACTGTACATAGCTTACATTTGTTAGCCTCTCTCTCTCTCTCTCTCTCTCTCTCTCTCTCTCTCTCTCTCTCTCTTTCAAACGGGATTTTTTATTCATAGCCTTGAGAAAGAAAAAGAGCAAAGACATTTGAAAGCGATTGGAGCACTGTGCTATTAAAACTATACAGTATTGAAAGAATGCCAGTAACAAATGTAAGAGAGAGAAAAAAATTTAAAGATCAATGCAATAAACATAGTGCATCTCAGTCAAAATATCAAACAGTTTTAGATGTTGCAGAGTAAATTTTGCATACTCTTTGTTTAAGGAAGACTTTTTGAGTATCGTGAGCCTCCAATGGGGTTTTGGTGACTTAGGACATTTTAGCTCCAATCAAAATCCCCGAATTTAATAGGTATGCTTCAAATTCATTGGGTGTCCAGGTGGTAGGCTGAGGCAACTGTACTTTTCTTAACAATAAAGTGTAGTGTTATTTTGTACATGACCTCACCATAGAGTAGCAATTCCAAATAGGATATTATTGTATGTCTCAGGTACAACCAGTTCATAAGTTTTTGTTAGTGTCTGTAAATATCACTGCCATCGCAATTAATATTACAATCAAAGTGTCTACGTATTAAAGTGTTTTCTTATTAAAGTATGTTTACACTTACAATATCTCAAATCCCAACATTTCAAATTAGAATAAAATGCATTGTACAACTTTGTTTGGAAACTATGGCTACATGGAGGGATCCATAGCAATAAAGGGACCAGCTGTAGGCTCCAGGGGCTCTAAGTCTGCAACCTAGTCTGAGATCTCTGACTTAGGGTCATCTCTCTCCCAAGAACTTGGTCTCATTTGTCTCCAAGGATTCAGAGTTATTAACATCATCTTAAGCTCATGATTGTGTAACACTAGGAGGTAAGACTCAGCTCTGATACTATGCTGTGTGGGTCGTGTAGAATGAGGTGCAGCGGCTATTACAGATGATGGGAAGGAGTGACAGGCAAGGAGGCAGCTCTCATAAACAGTACATAAATGGTAGAATATTTAACAGGTGGTTTTTTATGACATCACAGCTATTAAAATGAGAAACATTCTCATCAAACCTAATTATAGCCCTGAGGCCTCTCTTTGTTTCTAGTGCCTGAGATAACTTGCTCATCTTTTGTATCTGAGGCCATTGGTGCATCATCCTGTTTCCTCTGGTCCACAACATCGTCCTCTCCTAGTGGCAGGGATGCCTTGAGCAATTTGCTGGAGGTTCAAGTAATCGCTCATCCTCTTGTCCTGATCCTGAGTTCATATTCCTCCTGCATATAACCCCTGACCAAAATTTTTTCGATGACCACAATAAAGAAATGCTAGTACTACTTTACAAGCAACAAACGAGAGTTACTAATTGAACATGTCACTTCCTGTTAACTAACGATTGATTGGCTTGCGCTGCGGTTGACCAACACCGTAGATGTGTGGAACGTAAGAATAGAAATCAGCAGAATCACCGATATATGAAACACGTGGAAAAGCAAAGTCAAACCCAATTAACAAAGAAAAAATGTGCAGGAACACTTACAGGAATCTGCCAAAGACTTTTTCATGTAAATAATTCAATGACTTTTTCATAAAAAAAGGTGAACAGTGGAATTAGATGGAACGCTGACAAAAAGATTCAGCGAATGAATGCAGGTGACTGCGAATTACCCAGACGTCTAAAGCATAGCTAAGAATGATCTTGCACTGATGTTGACAATGAGGGCAGTTATTACTTACCAATTAGTCATATTGCTGTGTACGTATGTGATTAGTGGCTTTGATGTGAAGGCTATTACTACACAATGGAAGTCTGTTAATTACAACTGATGAGGCAGTCATGTTTCTCAAGAGCACCACTGAAGGAACTTTGGAACTTTGAGATAGGAAGGGAGGAAAAGGGCGCTCCCTCCCAGCAGTTTTATATGTAACAGTATAGGCTAGCTTGGAGGAGGAGGGGTTTGCCATTGTTCTTATGTGGCTTCTTCCTGGAAACTGTCACGGCCAAGATCCAGCAAACAAACTTACTAATGTCAAAATTTTTTTTTTACTAACCATCCAATGCCCATATATTTGGACAAAGGTTTCTTGATTATAAGGCTGTAACTTGCATATATATATATATATATATATATATATATATATATATATATATATATATATATATATATACACACATACATACATTTCTGTACTTCATTTATTTATGGCTTGTGGTAGAAAATGGCCTGGTTGTTTTATGATTAAAACACTTGAACAAAAATTAAATTTTAAATGTATTCACAGCACTAGTTGATTGATCTGGTAGGGCTGCTTCTCTGGCTTGGATTGGCTCCTTTCGTAGCTGCCGCTAAAATGAATTCGTTTTCAAATGATTCGCTGGCTGTCTTCTTTATATATTATATATATACATATACAGTGTTCCCCCCGTATTCGCGGGGGATGTGTACCAGACACCCCCGTGAATAGTTAAAACCCGCGAATAGTTAGAACCACCATTAAAAATGCTTATAACTGCCTATCTTGAAAGTTCAGATACCAAATGTATACCTTTAATAACATCCTACTTCAAATATACCTAAAATTACTAACCTATTACTGTATTAATCTTTGAGGTTATATTATTAATATCATTTCAAAGTCATCTTAAACATTTTACCATTAAAAATATATACCTACAGCCAATAAGAGAGAGAGAGAGAGAGAGGGAGTGACCAGTGAACGGCAACATCATATATCTGACCATCAAGAGTGAAATAATGAATTATTTCTGAGACAGAGAGAATAATAATAATGAGAGAGAGAGAGAGAGAATAACTCCTAAACTCGACTCCTTCCCCTCCTCCTTCCCCTCCGTCAATACGTATATCAAACTGTCATATACTCCTCTGCCCACGTTCCTCCAAGTGGATAAAAAAGACTAGGAATCGCTTTTTTTTAATTAATCTTATTAATATTTGAAAATTAGTTATAAGGTAAATAATTTATTTATACTACAAAACAAATAAACATACGTAAGTAAGAAAGAAAGAGAGAGAGAGAGAGAGAGAGATGGTATTGTTACTGTTTAATCTCACGAAACTAAATATTATTTGTAAACTAGTGCTGTATATTATTATTTTACCATAAAATGTAGTAATGTCCTTAATGATACACTTATACATACATTTCCAGCCCAAACAGAGGGCGAGAGTTACCAGTAAGACACACTATCTCGTGTGGCAAAAGAGAGAGAGAGAGAGAGAGAAGGGGGGGGGGGGGAAGGGTTATCCTTATTTAAAAGACTGAAATGGATAGATTATTGTACTTCTATAAAATACTATAACATGAATTTTGAAATTAATTATATTACTATTATTATCATTATGCAAAAATATTAATAGACATACACATGTACCATAGAAATTCTCATCTCAGTAAAGAGAGAGAGAGAGAGAGAAAATACGTGATCATCAAGACGGCAACAGTTGTTGGACCCCAGCCAACTCTGCTTGGCTCCCAGGAAAACAAAGATGCGGGGTAAAATGCATTTTCTTTCATTCTTACATAATTTTATATTTATAAACTATAATCTTGCTAATTCACTTTAGTATTTTCTTTAATGAATTTATATTATTGCTGTTTACATTAATATTGATTTTTGAAAATTAGTAAATCATCATCCAAAAAATATACATCTCTGTAAGAGAGAGAGAGAGAGAGAGAGAGAGAGAGAGAGAGAGAGAGAGAGAGAGAGAGAGAGAGAGAGAGAGATTATCGTAGCATTTGTAAAATATTTTCACATATGATTTTTGTAATTACAATTTATTATTATTATTTTATTATTATTATTATTATTGTTTTATTATTATTATCATATGAATATATTTTAATAAACATATACTACGTGTACCATAAAAATCTCTCATCTCAGTAGAGAGAGAGAGAGAGAGAGAGAGAGAGAGAGAGAGAGAGAGAGAGAGAGAGACCTGGAGTTCAAAAGAAAGATGCGTGAAGACTGGGATTTCCTTCATTCTTACATAATTTTTGAAATTTATAAACTAAAATCTTACTAATTCAATGTAGTATTTTCTTTCTTGAAGTAATTGCTCTTTACATTAATATTAATATTAGAAAATTAGTAAATCATTTATCACACAAAAAGCATACATCCGGTAAGGGAGAGAGAGAGAATTATTAGTTATTATGTGATATCATGTAATCTTATTAAACTTACTAATACAGTATTGATCAATATAATATAAAATCAGTAAATCGTTTTTGTATCATAAAAATGTATTTAGGCATGAAAATAATATCAAAATACACTAATTAGTGATTATTTATCGTCGGAAAATCCCGCGAATTGGCGAATTCACCACAAATAATGGTTAGATATGGTCCAGAAAAAAATCCGCGAATACGGGGGCCCCACTGTACATATATATATATATATATATATATATATATATATATATATATATATATATATATATATATATATATATATATATGCTTAAAAAATCACAGTAGATGCACGTGACTTCATTAAATAAGCAAATACCACAGGAAAATGATAGTCAGAAATCCAAGCGCTTTCGTCTTTACTAAGACATTGTCAAGGAACATATGAAATACAATTGGAGAGGAAGGTCTCAGGTACACAACAAGATCAAGAATACCAGATGGTTAATTGTCAAAAGGGTAAAAATTAAAGAGATAATCCAGGATTATCGGATATCACACGGTCACAAACCTAAACATAGATTTAACCCTAACTGAAACTACAAAGTATCCGTACAGTCCAAAACATGTAAAAACCTAATATTTATTTTGTTGCTTATATTTGTCTACAACTTTTTTCAATTTGAAGGCATCAAGTTTAAATGAACCAAGACTTAAATTTAGACATTTCCATTATTTGACTTGATGAAACAAGATTCAGTGATATTCCTTTCAACTGTGTCATAACCTTATGAGACTAATGAGGTTTGCTGCAGTTAAGGGAATGTCATGACGTTCTAATTCATCCTCCAAAGATGATTTACTTGAATATTTGGAGGATGAATTAGAACGTCATGACATTCCCTTAACTGTAGCAAAGCTCATTAGTCTCATAAGGTTATGTATCAAAGATAGTAAATTTTGTTTTAATGGGGAAGTTTTTGTACAAAAGTTTGGCACGGCTATGGGTAATCCCTTATCTCCTGTCCTTAGCAATATTTACATGGAATTTTTTGAGACAAAACTCTTACCAAGAATTTTGCCCCAAAAAGTTATATGGTTTAGGTATGTGGATGATATTTTCTGTATTTGGCCAGTTCACGAAAATCTCCAGGAATTCCTTAATAATCTCAATAATTTAGTCCCTTCTATAAAATTTACTGTAGAGGAAGAAAGAAATTGTAATTTGAATTTTCTTGATGTAACTGTCTATAGAAATGATAGAAATTTCACCTTTTCAGTCTTTTGGAAATCAACTAACATTGCCTCTTTTGTTCATTACTACTCCAATCACCATCAAAATATTAAATTCTCTGTTTTTGGGGGGGATGTTCCTAAGGGCTTTACGTGTCTGTAGGCCGCAGTTTATTGACACTGAGATTAAAACTATTTATAATATTGCATTGAAACTTGAATACCCAAGACGTTTGTAGATGTGGCATGGAAAAGAGCTAGAAAAACATTTAATTCAACTGATGACAAACTTGAATTTAGTAAGCATAACATTCTAAAATTACCCTATGATGAAAAGTTTTTAGATATTCCTAGAATTTTAAAGTTTTTTAATATAAATTTTGTTTTCAGTAATATTAATGTCAAGAGTTTAGTAATAAAAAATTCCCCTAAAGATCTTCCAGGCTGCATATATGAAATTCCTTCCTAAAAGTGTGATAAAGTCTATTACAGACAGACCGGTAAATCTCTTTCACAACGTCTCAAACAGCACCAATATTCTGTGAGAACTGGGCAAATATCGAATGCATTATTCGTACATATGAGAGATTTAGATCATCCTATTAACTGGAGTCAAGCAAGAGCCTTAATCCCATGTAATGACAGTTAAAAGGAATATCATTGAATCTTGTTTCATCAAGTCAAATAATGGAAATGTTCTAAATTCAAGTCTTGGTTTATTTAAACTGGATGCCTTCATGATGAAAAAAGTTGTAGATAAATATAAGCAACAAAATTAATATTCAATTTTTACATGTTTTGGACTGTACGGATACTTTGTAGTTTCAGTTAGGGTTAAATCTATGTTTAGGTTTGTGACCGTGTGATATCCGATAATCCTGGATTATCTCTTTAATTTTTACCCTTTTGACAATTAACCATCTGGTATTCTTGATCTTGTTGTGTACCTGAGACCTTCCTCTCCAATTGTATTTCATATGTTCCTTGACAATGTCTTAGTAAAGACGAAAGCGCTTGGATTTCTGACTATCATTTTCCTGTGGTATATATATATATATATATATATATATATATATATATATATATATATATATATATATATATATATATATCCAGCCTAGGTTATGTAATTCTGGCTAATTCGAACAGTTAAAAAATATCCTGCAAAAAAATTAAATAAACTATGTTAGATAATCGTTATTAACCTTAAAGCCGCCTGACGTAGTTTTCATACATCGACATTTTTTGTCTCTCGGGTGCCGACTGGACGTATTTTACGTCGACATACAAAAGTTTTTTTAAAAATTCGTGGAAAAATACTTTTAGGCCTACCAGCCGAAAACTCTTGAATCACGCGCCTTGGGGGATGCTGGGAGTTCACGGATCAAGGTGTTGTTTTGTTTACAATCGTTACGCAGGCGCGCAAGCGCGAATTTCTTTCTTGCCGCACTAAAAAGTATCTGTGACACATCTCGGAAATTATTTCGTCACTGTGACATAATTTTTTTATCATTTTAAATTAGCCGTTACATGGAGTATTATATATGAAAATGTGCGCATTTTTATGTAGAATACAACAAAAAAATACTCATGATTGTAGCTTTTATCAGTTTTGAGATATTTTCATATAAATAACGATAAGTGCCAAAATTTCAACCTTCGGTCAAATTTGACTCTACCGAAATGGTCGAAAAACGCAATTGTAAGCTAAAACTCTTACAGACTAGTAATATTCAGTCATTTATCTTCATCGTGAAACAAATTCGAAGTCTCTAGTACAATATTTAAATTTATGGTGAATTTAAAAAAAAAAATTTCCTTCCCTCCGCGCGCGGATTCCCCGCCACAAATCTCCGAAATGCGTAAGTCCCATTCTTGGAATATTTGCTCCGTTTCATATTAGGCATTTCATAGAGTTCTATATATGAAAATGTGCGCAATTTCATGTAGAATAAAACGAACAATATTTGAAGGTTGTAGCTTTTCTTATTTCCGAAATAATTGCATATAAAAAAATATATATAAAAAAATTCGACATTCGGTCAACTTTAACTCGTCAGATATGGTCAAAAACTGCATTTGTAAGCTAATATTCTTACAGTATATTAATATTCAATCATTTGTCTTCATTTTGAAAGAAATTGGAAGTCTCTAGGACAATATGTAGATTTATGGTGAATTTTTGAAAAAAAATATTTGTTTACGTCCGCGCGTTACGAATTCATGCATTATTTTGTGATAATATTTTCTCTGTGTTGCTTTTATCGTTTTACAATGTGTTATATACCAAAATGATCGCAATTTAGTGTAAATTACAACGAAAAAAAGTAACTTGTTACCTTTAACCGTTTTGTGCACAGCGCGATTTGAATACAATTATATATGAAATTTCGTTTTTTCGCTATCATATATCGCATTATTTATATATGATAATGATAATTTATTTCATTTCTGATGGTTGCATACTAAACTTCAGGCAATGATAAAAAAAGGAGCCAAAAATTAACTCTTAATCTTGAAAACAAAGTGCGCTGTGATTTTTTGAAAAAAAAAAAAATTTTCCGCTTCCGCGCTCACTCTGAAACGTCCGGCACACGGGAGACATTTTTTTTTTACCGCTTCGGCGTTTAAGGGTTAACATGCTTTTAAGTTAGATGATAAATAAATACAATTTCATTGATACTTTTCCAACATCTTTTCTGAAAACTAAATTTATGTACGCAATTATCTTTAAAAACAAATTTCTTATGTAACAGATCACTACAAGTGCTAAGGGGAAACCATTCTGAAGAAATGACGGTCTCATAGATTATACTTTGACATGATATTTTTTTGTTTTCAGCAGTGGAAGGGTGTGGTCTGGATCCTGCTTGTGCTTGCAATATATGGGAATGTAGGTGTGACTAGTTTTTTTTTTTTTTTTTTTTACCTCCCGTAACCTTTTGTACGCAGATTTTGTTTGTTTGTATGGTGTTTTTATGTTGCATGGAACCAGTGGTTATTCAGCACCGGGACCAACGCCTTTGCGTGACTTCCGAACCATGTTGAGAGTGAACTTCTATCACCAGAAATACACATCTCTCACAACTCAATGGAATGCCAGAGAATAGAACTCGCGGCCATGAGGTGGTACGCCAACACCATACCGACCACGCCACTGAGGCGCTCGTATGCACATTTGCAAAGGTTTACCAAGTTAGGTCTGCTGTATTTTCATGTCCTCCAGAGGAACCTCACCTATTAATTTCTCATTACTTTTTGGGTCTGACTGGCCGGCTAACCAAACCCTTCTTGTCACTATTTTGACGCTGAATGGATGGAGATGCCCAGCGCTTAGCTTCAGGGCTTTACCAGTCAGTGAGATTTTTGTCTTTGTCTCAATAAAACGCAACTTGCTTAGGCACTAATGACAGTCCGCTCTCTCACTCTGGGGTTTTGTCATAAAAAAACCATCTGCACTATTTTCAAGATCTAACATATAATGCCAGAATTTAGGCCAGTTTTTTGCACTGAATCCAAAAATCATGCTCATTTTTCCATCAGATCAAGTTAATGAAATATTAGCACATTAAAAATATCCTAAATTCTGATCTAATTGTAGGTGAATGAAACACAATATTGAAAATATTAGACTGATTTATTCACAGAAGCCTTACAAAATATTTTGAATGGATAGCAAGAAGAGTATAATGAACTAAGGAAGCTACTCATGAATGAATGGTCTGGCTCTTCAGGGACTTCCGTTAGTGCTGAGCAGACTCCACATCCCTCTTCAGGCACCAGCAGTATTCGGCCAGAAAGTTGACTTTCCATCGGCCTTGATAGCGTTCCTCCATAACACTGATATCTTGGTGAAAGCGTTCACCCTGTTCTTCACTGAAGTCTCCACAATTCTCTGAAAAATAGTCCAGATGAGACCGGAGGAAGGGCATTTTCACTGACCTGTGTGCACCAAGTTGGCAGAAATTCTCCATTAACTCATCAACCACCTTCAGATACTGGGAATTGCCAATTAAGTTTGCAATGACTGACTTAAGGGACAACCAGGCAGAGAGTTCAGCAGGATTCAGTGCATCATCAAAACTAGCATCCTTGATGAGTTTCCTTATTTGAGGACCATCAAATATACTTGCCTTAAGTTTCTCCATGCTTTTTTTGTTGGAAAGCAAATCCTCTACCTTCCCTGTCCAATGCCTTTACAAAATTCCTCATGAGACAGAGTTTGATGTGAAGGGGTGGAAGCAATATCTTGCTCAGTTCAACCAGAGGGTGGGACAGAACGTTATGTGACCCAGGTTTTAATCCTTGTCTTGATGGCCACTCTTGTCTGACATAATGTTGGTCATCAGCACGGCTATCCCATAAGCACAAAAAGCATGGATACTTTGTGTAACCACCTTGAAGTCCTAGGATGAGTTCAACAACTTTAAGATCTCCACAGATCAACCATTTATGTTCCTGGTAGTTCAGAGCAGACAACAGACGTTCCAAGCTTTTGTGGGGACTTTCATTTCAACTGTGTGCCCAACAGGGATCGATGAAAACTTATTTCCATTATTCAGAAGAACTGCCTTGAGACTTCTGTTAGATGAGTCAATGAAAAGTCTCCATTCCATAGCATCATACTTCAGACCAAGTAATTCAATCAGGTCAGCAATATTGTTACAGTATACCAGTGAAGATGCTTCATCAAACGTGAAGAATTTTCTAAATTCTCTCTCGTGGTCCCAATACCAATAGAATGTTGTTCCTGGTGCCAGTAGACGTTTCTCTCGAAGACCAGAACCCAGTAGCTAGGCATACTCCTTGGAAAGGTTCAGGTCTCGTGTCAGGTCATTGAGTTCGGCTTGGGTCAAAGGCACCGGTTGGTCGTCCTCTTGTGTCCTGTATGCACCACACTCAGATGCATCAGTTATGTCACTAGATTTGGAATCAGGACTATATTCCATGGTGACATTTGGCTCCGGAACAGGAAGATCAGGCCCATGGGGGACTGGCTTTATGGCAGAAGGAACATCAGGGTATTGAACATGGTGCTTGTTCTTGCGATTGATGCCTTTTATATTTGTCATGCAAAAGTAGCAGTCAGTAACGTGATCTTTCCCTTCCCTCCACACCATTGGGACACCAAATGGCATACTCTTCCTTTTCTTGTTCCTCCAATCCCGTAAGTTCTCTACACATATTAGGGCTGTTGCCTTGTATAATAAGGCGCCCTATGAGGTAATGTTAGACTTGCGATAATCTTACGCTAAGTCGGTTGGTTATGCACTTCCATACTCATTGGAGTGTCTTGGGGTTTGTAGATCACTTACGAAGTCGGTATTATCTTCTTTGGTTATGACGACGATGTGTTAAACTCATGATGATTCGGCAATGATGTGAGGTTCTAGTAGAAAACACGAAGTATAAAAAATACTTATATTCTCTGAGATAACATGGTGAAGATCAGGTAGGATTGTACAGGTCTTCTAATGACGATGGCTTGATCGCTTCTGCCAACGATGATGGCTAATTCTGTTCTGTCTTGTCTACCATCTCGGTTACAAGTCATAAAGGAAGCAGACAGTAGCTCGAACATACGAACATACATACAAAATGAGACACATTACTAATCACGTAGGCCGTTTGAATTATAGGTCGCGGTAGTTGTCTCAAGCAGGGAGCTTGGACTAATGTTTTCAAAACAAATGAATGACCACAGGTGACGGCCTACTTTATTGTATACGTCATCTTAGCGTCTCTGGTCTGATCACATTCCTGCAAGCAATCTGGTTGACCTCTTTAGTTTTAGTTTTTTATATATATGGAGTAACATTCCATATTATGTAATCACTTACATAAAAGCTCGGTCAGCTACCAAAACCAACTACTGAATATTACTCAAACTTGACTTGCATTTGACTTATAGGAGTGTGATACAGACACTATGTGAATATATATAGATATATAGAAAATACTTATAAGTAAAAAAAATTCATGGTGTACACAAATACAGATTCAAGTAATAAGATATAAAACATAATATGCATATGATAGTATTCATAAGTAATAGTGATCACGTGATATATACTGGTACAGTTTTTCACTTCATCTCTTTAAGATACATATGCTACAGAAAATACTAATGTACTCTTGATAATTGCATAGAATAAGGATTAACATGATAAAAATCATATTTTAACTGATAAAAATTTCATATATGAATTGATAAAAATTATTAATGTTTATGCTGATTGATTCGTTGATTTTTATGCTAACTGTTATATATCTGCAGTTATTGGTAAGATAAAATGTAACAGATTGATTATAGGCTACCTGATTTATTTATACATATGTATATGGATTCATATAATTATGATTAATATATGAGTACTTTAAATAGATTCCTAGTGCGTACACGCAAAGATATATTTAGATTCTGTTATTTATGATCATTTATATATAGGATACATGATACTTTATATATAGGATACATGACCGAGGTTATACTACTACACATTTAACTAGCGTTCGAACAACTTTTCGTCCATTACACAGTTCCAGACAACCACCTATAGCCAAATGAAATGGCCAATTCCAAATGGTTAAAACAAGGGGAAAATTGCCTGGCGGGGTCCAACGTTCTATTCCGGCCTCATACTTGTTCTCTGCATCCTAAGCCACACGAATACGTTCGCGATGAATAAAATCATCTCTAGCACGAGTCCTTCGCCAGCAACGTAGAGTTGAATATCCTTCTGGTCGTAATTGTCGGAGGTATGTCCCTTTTGTAGTAGATTTCCGACAGCCGCCGGAGCATTCCGCATTAAAACGAGATTAACGACGGGATACGGGTGTCGGTCGAAGAAGTCCATGAAATAAGCTCGTTCACTTATGATGGTGCTTATTCCTTTCACATTGTAGGCGGTTGTTACTTGACTGCAGTTGTCCGCAGCGACGAACGATTTTTTGAAGTTGCGATGTGAAACTCTCGTACTGCAGGATACTGTAACCAGGTTCCATTAATCAGCCTGCAAGTGAAATTATACTTGTCACAAGGGCAAAATAAATTCAGAACATCAAATACGGGAGGGAGAGAGCCATTAAGACCAGACTTAACCCACATGAATTCGCTGATATTTTATGGAATTCAAAAGAGTCAGCTGTACAAACTTTTTTATCCATGGCATTGACAATGAGTGAACCTATCCAGGTCTATGATGACTTGTAAAAATATCCATAATTATAAAAAATAAACAGATATCAATACGAATCCCAAAGAAAATTCTATATTACTGGTAGTAAGTTACTAGACAAAGAAGTGGAAAACGGAGCTATTTGTAAGATTGCCAGGCAACATAAGAGTCAAAGAGAATATTAATCATGATTCTTTATTTCTCTATGCTTACTGAAATTAAGTTGTGATAAAATCCGATCCTATGTGCCCCTAACAAAAAGTTTCATATTCAAATTTCTCGCGCGCATCCTCTGAGGTTAATTTTTAAAACTTTATTAATAGGTAGGAGATGCAACGAAAGAACCCACTATGTAACTAATTTTTATATAAACTTTGGGGTTTTCAAGAAAATGTGTCATTTTCCCATGAATGTGATTTACTTGAATTGTAATAGGCTAATGTTGCAAGTAAATTTTTCATATACATGACCTGATACTTCTAAATGTCCGTTTACCAATATCATAAGCTGATTTATTGACTCTAATTGTCTATGAGGTTCAGAAAAAATTAATTCATTTTGTTGTTATAGAAATTCTATTTGCTTATTTTGTTCATTAATTTTAAAATGATTGCGGTTCCTTAACCAAGCTTGCATTGCAATGCGGATAAGAATAGGTTATGGCTATGTATGTCATCGTGACCTAAGAACCACATGTGAAGTTCATGAGCTAAGTATTCCTCTCTCCAGCCAACCTGCATTGCTAGCGGTTTATTGAGGTTAAAAGGAACAATGCTGATACGGCAAACGCGTCATGCACCTTCAGAACTGATGACGTCGTCCCGTGGCAGGAGATTGCTCTCAGCCAGCTAAGAGTTACGTTACTTGCTGTAAAAGATACGACTTTAGTATTTTCAAATGATATTTTTTTGTTTTAATTCTCCACCCACATGAGAAGAATGTCTGAAAAAAAAACAGTATCAAAATTGAACAATATATTAGTTTCATGTTGGAAATCTGCATGATTGTAAATAAATGTAATTATGTTAAATTAGATATTCCTTATTCAAACTAATGAAAAAAGGTTTCCATACAAATTCTATATATATTATTTGCCCTGTAAGATCCATATAGGATTATTCCATAGATATAAATTTTCACTTCTAGACTTCCTGACTTTAAAATCTATTTTATTTTATTTTATTTTATTTATTTATTTTTTTTTTTCATTGACTACGAATATAAATCACCAGGACAGACAATATGTCAGTAGGTTTTGATATGTGTTTGAACTTTAAGCTTATTTGTCATTACTAAAGCGTTAAGTTAGAGTCCAAATCTTTATGCATATATATTTGGATATTTAATTAACCTATGGTTACGTTTTGCTTATTAATTTTATCGTGATTCCTTTTTTTTTTTATTTTATAATTTGTAACCCTTCCGACTTCTTACGGAATGTATTATATTGGCTCCACTTGTATCCATACTTATTTTATTTTATTTATTTATTTTATTTATTTATTTATTTTTTATATTTGATAAATTAATGGTTGGCTTGAATATGTGGAAAAGTGTCCTAGCGGCGTACCGTATAAGGCTACTTGCGGTATCATTTCTATAGATACAAGATATGAATGACAAAGGTATTTAAAACCGCGAGAACCGCTATAATCCAGTTCGGATCCAATATCACGAGTTGTAACTCGTAAGACATTGACACTTTTTTATTTATCCGTTCTACCAAACCTATTGACTCTGGGTGATAAAATATGGTTTTCATAATGGAAAGGAATTCACACAACGAGTTAAGGAGATTATTATTGATTTACGCCACCCAAGTCACAGATTATTATGTGTTGAATTCCATGTTTACTGATTTAGCACTCATAAATATTCCTAGCGCACTCAATTGCGGTGTGTTTGTTTTTAGTGCTATTAATTCTATATAACGGGTCAAGGAACTATTAACACTAAGAAGTATTTATTTCCTCTGTCAGACTCGTAATTCTGTTAATAACTCTACGTATATTCTTTCAAGGATTGATTTGGCACAGGATAGGCCCCTAAACTGACAGGTGTCTTAAGTGTATCCTTTGTTTTCATGACACATGTTACAATTAGTTATGTGCTTTTTATATCTGTAAGCATTGTAGGCCAGTAAAACAGTGATTTGGCTTTCTGTGACATAATAGAGAACCCTGGATGACGGAATGCAACCAGTTTAGGACGATTGGTATAGAAGAGATTATTATTACTACCTGGTCGTTAGTCATCTGCTGTGTTCTTCGGGTTTTCCTCGTCACGGACCTACATATAATATTACATTTGATTACATTATTCCGATACACATACTTTAAATATACTTTTGCTTTAGGGTTTCTGTTCGAAGTGTTTATTGTCTTGCTTAGCTGCTGACCCTTGTTTCCGTTCAAAGTGTTTATTGTTTTGCTTAGCTGCTGACCCTGTTTCCGTTCGAAGTGTTTATTGTTTTGCTTATTGCTGTTGACTCTTGCTTTGTTCAGTTTGTAACAGTTCGGCGCTCCAACCCAGATATTCAATGCTCGCGATCTCTTGGGTTAAGGAATTTTCTTGTTTAGATACGGTTTTAACAATAGGCACGGATGTTTCTATATCTTTTAGTCCAATTAATGGTTCTTTGCAGTATGGTGCGGGATTGCGGGATAATGCGTCAGCTATGATAATTGCTTTCCCAGTTAGATATCTTAACTTGGCTCCAAAGACCTGAATGATCATTTGCCAACGAGTTCCTTTGGGACTGTGATTAAGGCCTTTGAAAAACTCGGTAAGTGACTTATGGTCAGTAAGGATTTTAACATCTTTGCCGTAGATTATGAACTTGAAATGTATTAGTGAGTTAACGATACCTAGCCCTTCCTTGCCTATTACTGCATATTTACTTTCAGAGGGCTTTAGTTTACGTGAATAAAAAGCTATAGGGAAGAACTGTTTATCATATTGCTGAAGTAGTACCCCTCTTACCCCTTGGTCTGGGCGTCTGTTGCAATAAAAAAAAAAAATCCTTATTTAAATCAGGGATTTTTAAGTTAGGTGAGCTGCATTATTCCGCTTTTAAGATATCGAACGCCTGTTGATGCTTTTTAGACCATAATAAATCTACGCTCTTCTTCGTAAGATCTGTTAAAGGAGCTGCTATGATTGAAGAGTTACATATTTACATACGATTGTAATACCCACTACAGCGCAAAAGTGCTGTATCCCCCTTTTACGTTAATAGGTACCGGAAGTTATGAATAGCCGACACCTTTCCATGGACTACTTTTAAGACCTTGACTAGACACATAAAACCTAGATAAACATGTTCGGTTTTTTAAAACTCACATTTAGATATTTTACTCTGAGATTATTTGTCTTTGTCTCTGTAGCACTAGCTCTACTTTATGTGAATGTACTTCAAAGGTATTAGAAAGGATTACAAGACCAACCAATAGGCATGTTGGGTATCCCCTAAAAGTCTCCAAACACTATATTGTAATTGGGGCGCAACGTAAGCTGGAGGCATAAGTAAAAATTGATAATGTCCCCTGAGTGTGCTGAAAACGGTGTATGAGGTACAATCACTTAGGTAATGGTATCTGGAAAAAAGCCTTTAAGTAAGTCCAAGCTGGTGAAAAATTTATTCTAACCTAACAGAGATAAGATGTCGTCGGTACATGGCACTGGAAACTATCGGGAGTCGTTTCCTTGTTTAAGCAACAGAAATCTACGCAGATACGCCAAGTCCGATCTTTTATGGCATGACGTTTGAGGGAAAAATTATATGGGCTTATTTGATTTCCTAATGATTCCTATTACTAACATTTTTCAACTTCGTCATTTGTCTCTATTTTAAAATTTCATTGGGGTTCTATACGAAGGTACGTATATAGCTTTATGTTTGTCCTTAGACCGTATTTTGTTTTCAATGACATCCGTTTTTCTCCCAGAGATCACTCGCTAGTGGAGAAACTTCCTGGTATTCAGATAAAAGATAAAAAAAAAAATTTCTGCTGAATCACCTCTGCTTGAATGACTTTACGGATATTACTTTAGATAGAGTATAAGAGAGATTCATCTACGACTGATTGGGCGTGATTAAAAATTAGCAACAATAAAAAAAAATGCGATATTTATATGTACAGGTTTTGTGGATTACTAGATTAACTTGTTGCTGCGAGTCAACTGTGTCTAGGGCTTTGTTCGCAGAAATCGTTATATTTCAGAGTGTCAGGAAGGATTAAAATTTCAGATCCCAGCAAAGTCTTTTTACACGCACTAAGACATTCGAGGGTGCATGCGTCTCGAGATTTTGCGTGCAAACTGCGACTGCGGTTGTGGGAGAATTCTGTTGGGTCGTTGAACAATTTCACGATTTATGAGACGAATGATTTGTTCCTCTATATAAGTTATTATTTGATTAACTGTCTCTTTTTGTTCAAAACGGATTTTAATATGTTTGAAGGTTTATAGAATTTTCCTTTGATAAACACACCTTATTTTGCAGGAGGTAAGATAATATTTTGTATACCCTTAGATGGATATCTTACAATTACGCTCGATACAGATCAATGTTTTTTATAACTATAGAGGTATCTGTAAGCGCTCGCTTATCTGGACTTCTCAATAGGGAAGTTCGTCTCAATAGGGAAATTCGAAAAACAGATGGTGAGTCCGTAAATACAGGATATTACGTGGACTAAAGGCATAAAAACAAGGTATTCTAATTTTTACAGCGCGTACAGTCGGGCTTAATCCACCACTACTTATAATAACTTATGTATTAAAAAAACGAGAACCTGCTCTGATTACTTGATACGGTCGTGTGATTCATAGGGAAATTCCTTTTTAATTCAAAAAGGTATTGGCATGAAAAAAAAAGGTATGGTATAAGTGATCCAACATCGTTTTTCTTCTCCGCTGAAGTCGCTTATGTGGAATGTGCTTTGCTTGCTATACTCGGCAGATTTAACTGACCCTGACCGTTGACTAGAGGACACAGTAACCGAGTTTGCTTAACCATGATTTGTTTGATTCTTCTCTTTATTACCATCGGCAACGTATTGTGTGTTTTTAGCATTATGTTGCTGCTAGTTACGTATAAAGCAACGAACGTATGAATGACTTGAACTATACAGAATTGAGTGATTACTATTAAAACAAGTTATCTCTACTGCATTCAATATTAACTGTTTCTACTTGCTGTTGTTTACTTCATTCTTTGCTAAAATTTGAAATAGTGAGGGATCCTGGTCTGCGCATTTAGCCTAATGAAAGTTTTTTATAGACATGTTATTCCTTGCAACTCAGCCGTATTTTTTAAAGTTAAGTTGAGTCATTAAGGTTCGATATTTTAAGCATATAACTCAAAAAAACTCAAGGCTAAACTGCGATCAGGACTTTGCAAAGGAGCTTTTATTGTTTGACCCGAAATAGTGTTACCTCTAATTTATCTAGATTTGTACGGGTGTTCCACTTGTTTTTGTGTGTTTTCTTATCACTACTGTGCCTAATGACCCTATCCATGCATCTGTATAAATACAGACGTCCACTGCGTAAACGCATATTCACTGTTAATATGATTTGTTACGTAAAGGATTAATAATCACCCAAAATGATAAAATTAACACAGTATATGATTATGATATTTCAGTAGAACTTCTGGAAACAGAAACTCAGTATATGATTATGATATTTCAGTAGAACTTCTGGAAACAGAAACTCAGATAGAAACTCGCAGTAGCGACATCCCAATGATGTAGATAATTTCTGTAAAAAAGTAAGATTAAGAATGTCTCGTAACTTCAGCCACAGGAATAACGAAATTCGACCTGCAAAGGAAACACTTAAAGTTACTCCAAATGAATAAAAAGATTGTACTTAGCTTGATTTTGTGGGAAGTCACGGTGTTCCTATAACGACACACGGCCTTGGCCCTCCTTCGGTTTAGTGGATGCCTGGTTTTGGCTTCAGTTTCCCCCGTGCGCGTTGTTTGGATGATTCGAGCCCTTGAAGATCTGATGCTGCAGACACGTTCGGTTTGTTTCTTGAAGTGCCGGAAACGCTCACTCAACGATGATACTAAGTTGCTTGAAGAATCTGTTGCTTTCGTCGTCGTTGACTTCTGATGATACATTATTCGTTATTCTTCGGAAGACGTTGAAGAGTTCTCGTTGTTTTTTGAAGTCGCTCACTAAACGATGGTACTAAGTTGCTTGAAGAATCTGTTGCTTTCGTCGTCGTTGACTTCTGATGATACATTATTCGTTATTCTTCGGAAGACATTGAAGAGTTCTTGTTGTTTTCTGAAGTCGCTCACTAAACGATGATACTAAGTTGCTTGAAGAATCTGTTGCTTTCGTCGTCGTTGACTTCTGATGATACATTATTCATTATTCTGGTTTTTCTTTGGAAGACGTTGTAGAGTTCTTGTTGTAGTCTGCCACCAATATTAGGGCTGTTGCCTTGTATAATAAGGCGCCCTATGAGGTAATGTTAGACTTGCTATAATCTTACGCTAAGTCGGTTGGTTATGCACTTCCATACTCATTGGAGTGTCTTCTTACGAAGTCAGTATTATCTTCTTTGGTTATGACGACGATGTGTTAAACTCATGATGATTCGGCAATGATGTGAGGTTCTAGTAGAAAACACGAAGTATAAAAAATACTTATATTCTCTGAGATAACATGGTGAAGATCAGGTAGGATTGTACAGGTCTTCTAATGACGATGGCTTGATCGCTTCTGCCAACGATGATGGCTAATTCTGTTCTGTCTTGTCTACCATCTCGGTTACAAGTCATAAAGGAAGCAGACAGTAGCTCGAACATACGAACATACATACAAAATGAGACACATTACTAATCACGTAGGCTGTTTGAATTATAGGTCGCGGTAGTTGTCTCAAGCAGGGAGCTTGGACTAATGTTTTCAAAACAAATGAATGACCACAGGTGATGGCCTACTTTATTGTATACGTCATCTTAGCGTCTCTGGTCTGATCACATTCCTGCAAGCAATCTGGTTGACCTCTTTAGTTTTAGTTTTTTATATATATGGAGTAACATTCCATATTTTTATTATGTAATCACCTACACACATGTTTTCCAGCAGATATGGGGAGCGAATGGCCTATCCTGGTCCCCTAGTCTGACTCCAAAGCAAGCTTGATATGCCTTCCTCACAAAATCCGTGATTTTTTCTTGACAGTCTGGAAGAACCGCATGTCCGCAGATGTAACAGAATCTACTAGGATGGTTTTTACACTTCTGATCCAATTTTATACATATCTAGACCTGAAAAAAGAAAGAAAAATAATTATTAAACGTTACCCACGACCCGGTTTGCAAAAACAACGCCCATAAACACTTGGATAATTGCAATATTTTGGAAAAAATATGCTGGAATTGAAATAGACTATATTTTAGAAACCAGACCTGACCCAGGAAAATGAACTGTATTTTTTAATTCAGTTGCAAAAAAGGTCTTAAATCAGCTGGAAAACCCTTGACCTTTGTAAAAAAAAAAAATGTTTTGAAACGCAGGCCAATGTTATTTTTGCATTTTTGATCTTTGAATCTAAAGAAACAGTAAATGTTCATGAAAAAAATAAAAGTTAGTAACGAGATTACGCACTTCTCTTACCGTGTGGCAAAATGCTTTTATTGCAATAATAAAATTACAACACTTCACATGAAATATGAAGTATTGTGATCAAATTGAATCCTTTACATAATTTTCAATAACAATGTAATCATATTTATTGGTAGTTTCAAATTTCAGTTGAAAATTTCCTTAATATCTAAGTACCCTCTTTAGTTGGTTAGATAAATTATGTGAAATAATACAACACTTGTTATTCAACATAATTTTTTTATTTAAGGTTGTATATAACAGGTGACCTTTTATGTATAAGTTAAAGCTTTTGGTGTGCTCAATTTCTTGCACGTTCTGTTCCTCCTCAACATTATTACTTTCAGCATGATAACTTTCTCTCAACAGCCAGGCAGAATTCGCCATTTCAATTCAAATTAACTGATGATAAAGAATATGAAACTGTCAATATAACTATTAACAATCATCATCACATACAAATGAGAAAAAGTGATTACTTCTGGCGTCAATTTGATAACAGGAAGTCACACGGTGGTAGAAATATGAAGATCTGTCTCCAGAGTGCCAGTGACTCTGCTCATCAGTTCAACATTCACTCAGCCTCTGCAGATGACCAGCCAACTAGGAAATACGAAAGTCAACTACAACCATACGTATTTCCCATCGTCTAAAACACCTACAGCACAAATCCAATATCAAACTGAACTAACAAGTAAAGATGAAAAAATCATGATACCTTCTGTAATGTACAAACACATCGGAAAAAGCAACAGAACATTTGCACTCGATACATCTTACATTTTAAATAACTCATTATATATATATATATATATATATATATAATATATTATATATATATCTATATATATATATATATATATATATATATATATATATATATATATATATATGTATATGTCAAATCTGCTCAAGATATTTTTTACTTTAAATTTCAAATATCAATCTAAAGGCAGCTCAGTAATACTAAAGTAACCATATCTTATACATGAATAATTTACACATGAATGAAATGGCATATGGTAAGGTTAGGTATTGTGAAGCCGATATAAATTGGCCATTTGTGGCCTTGTATCTGAAGAGTTCACTTGCATCAGGCCGCTGCCACTCGCTATGGTGCCGGGAGGGAATTTTCCAGAAGCGTAGTTCAATTGTAAACTCGTATGGTCTATAGAAAATTAATTAGCTTATCCCTGAAACTGCTGTCGGCGTTACCTAAATGGGTCGTCGTAACGTTGCAGTGAGTCTCGTCTTTTCTTTCAAAGTTTTACCCTTGAAGATGAGAAGACTTACAGGAAACTAGAAAAGGGTTGTCTTAAAGCAATAAATGCCATGCCACATGCGCACTGGCATTCAGTGAAAATTATAAGATTTCGACAGTGTCATTTTTGGTGGGTTTCTATTATATATATATATATGATAAATATATAATATATATATATTCTAATATATATCTATATATATATTACATAATAATTAACTTTTATAATATATATATCTATTATTATTATATATAATATACCTTCATATATATCTATATATATATTGAAATATATATTATATATATATATATATATATATAGATATATATATATATATATATATTATATAGTACATAATATACATTGTATATATCTATATATAATTTATATATAATATACATTCATATATATCTAATATATATATTAAATATATATATATATATATATATATATATATATATTATTTATATAGTATTATATATACACATTACACATCGCCACTCATATCTTTCCTCTACTTTATCTTCCTGAAATCTTATTCCTTTATCCATTTAATGTTGTTTCATCGCACTGTGGATGCTCAGTCCTCATTACTTCTGCTTTGCTTATTTATTTCATCTTAACCCTGTTTCATAAGATATACTATACATTGTTAAGAAGCTCTGTAAACCTTATAGAATTTTGTGATAAAAACAGTATCATTTGCATAAGTCTATTACGCTTATTCCAAACTGAAACGCCTCTTCCGTCCATGACCACTTTTTCCGTTACGAAACCTATTAGATGGTCAAACAGCCAAGTTGAAAGCCTCAGCTACTTAGCTGAATGTACTTGAAAAAGACCCTATCATCAGGAGCTTGACATCTTCGTTCATGGATAATTTCAATTGGCTTAACATAGTTAACAGGAATGCCGTAATGGACACTTTCACACGCCTTCTTGTAATCATCAAAAGTCATCAGACGGGGATTTGTAAGTTTCACACGATGCTGCAAAATGTATCCTAATTTAAATATTGATATATGCAATCGAGGTGTTTTCTAAAACCAGCTTGTTCATCTAGAACTTTTCATCAATTTGTGTCTCTACCCTATTAAGAATGAAAAAGACAGAGGCAAGGGCAATGACTATCGTTTTCACCATCAATCGGGCTGTCTTTCTTCGGTACCTATGTATGGTTTTATTTCGGTTTCAGCTCAAATGATCTCTGCGGTGTTTCCATCAGAACCTGGTGTTTCCCATCCCCTAACTGTCTTTATTATTGATTCGTGTACAAACACTTTACATGCATTCATAATTACATGCATACATTCGTGTCGTTGTCAGCCTCACTCAAATAATCAAACCATATCTCTTTTTCATGATAATTTTCTCCCGAGCAATACCTTTCTTCTCTGACAGGTATTTTCCTGGTTTAAATTTCTCCCACGGATCTTTCAATAATCTTGTGGGCTACATCAACACCAATGCAGATCCTTAAAAACAGTTTTGTCTACATCTGCTTATTTCTCTTATCTCTTCTTGTTCTTCGTTCAACTTGACTGTCTAGACTTGAGGTACTTAGCACGTTCACTTGGAGCCCTTCACCTCCTCTCTGAAATTTGTCTACTTTTATCTTGCGTTGCTTTTGTCTATTCTCTATTCTATCTGATATAATATTATATTGAAAAAACTTGCTCTTTGCAGTAAACATCCTCTTCAATAATCAATGGAATATACTAGTTTGTTTGTATGGTGTTTTCACGTTGCATGGAACCAGTGGATTGCAAAAGATTTTACAAAAGTGAATTTAGTGCTTTCCAGGTGTTGTCAAAATATATCGAAACTGTTGCTGTTCGTAGAAGACTCAAGCAGAACAGAAACTGCCTGTCCTTGTGAGTCTGTTGATGCAGAAGAATATGCACTTCTTGTAATCTCCACTAGGCCTATGGCAAATGGCTGATGAACTAACAAATTGTCGTCAGTTGCTCAGCGATATCATGCAAAATAAACTCATGCATAAGGTTAATTAACTAGGTATCACGAGTAAAAATCACTCTATGTAGAGTTCTTTCTACGGTTGGTAATTTCTTTCATAACCTACATCAATATTGCTTTCTCCCTAACAAAGCTCTGAACTTTGATAGGACCCTCTTCAAGATCATATTGGAGGCGAAAGATGAAGGTTTCGGGGCTGGCCTCCATAACCCAACTTGCTTTGCCTGTGCGTACTCCTGGGCCTTCAGAAAGTTCATGTATTGTTTTACGTACTGACGGTCGTCAAATAGGTTCATGTCCATCGGAGCTGTCAGGGCGAGCCCAGTCCTTAGAAGACGTCCATTGACACTTCTATGAAACAACTGTAATAAGAATTAAGTGTTAGTTGTTTGTCTCTGGTTACTAAACGAAAACATGTCTATTATTTCTGTATGTATAGTAGTAAAATATTTACCTCACATAGCTTGTTCATGACCATGCTTAGTAAAAAAAAAAAAAGGAAAAAAAATAGCGTCATATCGCGAAACACGTGTATGAGCAAATTGCACATCTATTCAATAAGTGACCAGCTGTCGTAAACAAGATGTTAGCTGTATATGCGGCCACAAGAGACTGAATTGATTCTATTATATACATTAGATTTAAATAAAAACAAGCTATTGCACGTACACAAAATAAAGAGGCAAAACCTATTACCTTGCTTCCCGCTGAAATGAAGCAAGGTAAAAGTGCGCTCAAATGTTGCTGAAAAGTTTATCTTAAATCCATCAAATGAGCACCTCACCCTAGAATCATGCTTAAAAAATTCTTGTAAGAAACAATGAGGTACTGTGGATGTCTTTAGATCTAGAGTGACATCCAAGCCTACCTTGATGATTGACACGAGAACAAATTTTGTTCTTTATTAGTAATGTGATCGTCACTGATAATATCAATATCAGCATTTATTTTTTATTAGTGAAAAAAAAATGAACACTAAGGTATTTCAAATAGTGCACTTTATCATTGAGATGGCAGTTAATTTATTGATATATTTACCAGTTTCTATTCTTTTTGTGATATACTTACTAATGATGGTCTTTTAGTAGATTCCATTCTTTAAAAGCGATATGATTGCTTTTAACAGGGATCCAAGCATATACGGGACCCTGGGGGGGGGGGGGGCGTAGGGGGGGAAGGATACTACTATCCCGGGGCCGGTGTCAAAGCCCGTTTTCTCCCCCAGTCAAGAGTTCCTGGGGGTGACTTTGACTATAAATATAGCCCATATTTCCCTTCGGGGGAATTACGGAACTGATCTACATTTCCTCCGTTTAGTCTAGGATTCTCCTCTCAAAATCACAATGAAATAAGAGAGAGGAGCAGCTTAAAGATACTTTATTGATTAAAAAACGATTCTAAGTTGTAGATACGCTGATTTTTGAACACAAGTTTCTAACTATATCTAAATACAAGTTTTACTTTGACAATACATCTCCACTTATCTAAATACAAGAAGTTCATAACTATATATAGAGTGTCAGAGAATAATGAAACACCAATGGAAGCCCCTGAACTGCTTCCAGTTCCAGTTCCCAGTGGTGTTTGGAAACAGGTGGGAATGGACCTTACTGGGCCACTCCCAAAATCCAGAAATGGAAATTAGTATATTTGTGGTTTGACTGACTATTTTAGTAAATGGCCTATTGCAGAAGCAATACCATGTATATCTGCTGCTGAAGTGACCAGTGTCCTGATTCGGGCTATCTGCACATATGGATGTTTTGAAACACTAATAACTGCTTAAGCTCGTGAATTTTTGAATCATTTAAATCATCTAATATGTGAGAAACTTAACATAGATCATAGAATTGCAACTGCCTACCGTCCAGACAAATGGATTTCAATATTTATCAGTGAATAAAATTTATGAAACACAAAATACAGGTATGTATTCACATCATTATATTTACGCAAGTTTTTCTCGTGCGACATGTGGAAATTAGATGTAGATATCCTTGAATATTTTTGCAATCCTTTTATGCTAAAGTTCTCGGTAATTTTCATCTTCAAGTTTTCCAGCCTCTGTGAGTTTGTATTTTACTGAAAGTTGAATATATACATATATATATATATATAATATATATTATATAGTATATATATATATATATATAATATATATATATATATATATATATATATATATATATATATATATATATATATATATATATATATATATATATATATATATATATATATATATATATATATATATATTATATATATATATATATATTATATATATTATATTATATATATATATATATATATATATATATATATATATATATATATATATATAGATATATATATTATATATATATATATATATATATATATATATATACACACACAGGCAGTCCCCGGGTTACGACGGTTCGGGTTACGACGTTCCGAGGTTAAGGTGCTTCTCAATTATATTCATCAGACATTATTTCCAGGGTTACGACACATGTTCCAGGGTTACGACACCTACAACGCTCATCTGGCAGAAGAAATATGACACCAAAAATGCAAAATAATAAATATTTGAAGGTTTTTTTATGAAAAATGCAATAAGAATGCAATTTACATAGTTTTCAATGCACCCAAAGCATTAAAAGTAAGGTTTTCTAGGATCTTTTACAATGTTCCGGCTTACGACGATTTTTGGCTTACGACGCATCTCAAGAACGGAACCCCTGTCGTAACCCGGGGATGACTGCCTGTATATGTATGTATGTATTGTATGTATATATATATATATATATATATATATATATATATATCTATATAATAGTATATATATATATATATATATATATAGATATATATATTATATATATATATATATAATGTATAAGTATATATATATATATATATATATATAGTCAACGTTTTAACTTCTTGCCCAAGTCTAGTCATTCTACCTCCTTCCTTCTCAACTAACGGTTGGTTGCGCCTTGGTATTTGTTTTTTATTTGTACTTTTTACTTTTTAGTTTTACTTGTCAATTTTTAGTCCTTTATGTCAATTTTAAGTTAATTTTAGTCTTTTACTATATTTGAGAATCCTGCTATTATTGAATGCTAATATGTTATGTGTTTTTTTTATCTCAACAGATTGAAGATGCACATTGTATGTGCGAAACGTCTCTAATAAATTATTCTTCTGATGTGGTTGTCTGCGATTTCCTGAATGGATGTGTATATATATATATATATATATATATATATATATATACACATATGACTCATACTCATATTTATGAAACACAAAATTCAGGGTTGTATTATTTCAACAATTGGTGTTCACTGTACAGGGACGTTGCAACCAGACACTGGAACGTCCTATTCCAAAATTCGTCCATGAAAACCACGATGGCTGTGACCAGCACATACTAGATGGAATCCTGCTTTCCTACCATACTGCGCAACACGACATCACGAAACTCACCCCATTCTATGTCATGTTTGGGCGTCATCCTATACTAGCCGTTCATATGGACATCAATGCTGCAGGCAATGTAAGTGTTATTGACAACACTGCAATTGTGGACAGAATAAGAAACTTTGCAAAAGAAATAGCTGATAGGCGGCATCTGGGCCGCAACGCTGTAAGACTAACTTTTAAAGGGCCCAAAAAAGACAAAAGAATTATGGTGCTAAACATACATGTCGCACTGATGAAATGAGAATAGAACAGTTTTTTTTTTAATAAAGAACAATAAAAATATTCACAGAATGGGTGGAAAACTTGAGGACAAATGGTTGGGCCCGTATGAGATTGTCAGCTGTTTAGATAAAGGTAGAGTTAAGTTGAAAAACTTAAGTCAGGAATGGCACTTAAAAACACCTGTCATTCTGTAAATTTGAAGATATATAACTCTGCTGATGAAAATGATGCATGTGGAGAGGTGTCAGCGGTGGCTGTAATTATGGCTGAGACCAAGATGTAATAGAATCCACAGTGATGTGAAGTTATCAGAAATTATCAGAAGATATTATTGCATGTAGACCAGAAAAGGGGCCTGGAAACATTTTTATGAGAAATGTGTAACAGGATTTGCATTGTTACTTTGATGAAGATGCCTGGGTTCTTGTGCAAAAAAAAAAAAAAAAAAAAAAAATACTAAAAATAAGAGAGGTTAATGCTATTGGGTCTTGAGTTTGTAAAATAAGTGCAGTTGTATAGTCAAGAGGGACTTGCGAAAATTTTAGATATAGTTACTTCTTGTATTTAGATAATTGGAGATGCATTGTCAAAGAAAAACTTGTATTATTAACTTGTATTCAAAATTCACAGTTTAACTTTAGCATTGATACGTTTTTAAATCTATAAAGTATTTTTAAATTGCTTCTCTTTGTCCTTTCATTGAGATTTTAAGAGGGGACAATTCCAGACTAAAGGGAGGAAATGTAGACCTGTCCCCCGAAGGAAAATATGGGCTAGTCTAAGTTTCCCACCTCGGGAACTCTTGGTGGAGGGGGGTCGGGGTGGGACACGGTAGTCCGGGGGGCCCGTGACAACACTTATTTATTTTAATTTTTCTTTGTAGAGAATAAACAAAATCAAAGGATGGAGGATGCTCAAGGGGCCTTTGCTCCCATAACAATTAAATTAATTGAACAGGATGGTAGAAATCACATAGACATAGATATGATCTTGTAATTAGTATAGCATGACGAAAACTACACAATACTTTAGGGAAAAATTGGTAAACATCAGTGGAGTCAGAAAGTTACAAACTACTTTGTACATTATTTGAACCTGTTGTCCCTGCTTCCACACTGGACGGTTTGGGTTCATAAGATACGAGTACGTGTTACTCATTAGTGAACAATCGACTGTCGATCACAGGCGTTGCCAGGGTTGGGACGCAACTTTACTCTTCTTTTAAGGTTTCTGATGTATGGTGTCTGTGATGATGTTATCCTCCTATTTCCACAATATGTTAAATGAACCGTGAAAAATTTAATGCTGGAAGTCTGATAATGTAGTGTACGAGTAACTCCAAATTCTAGTGAAACTAAAGGTTTGGCATGTGTAACTTTTTCCATATCAAGTTATGTAATAAAAAATTTTAATAACTGATGAACAACCATATTTTTGGTATTTCCACTTACTCTCGCAATAATATTCCTAATAGTAATCAATTTAAGCCTGCAGTTGGACACTTTTGAATAGTGAGGCCTGGGATGGAGGTGATGGTCTAAGGCTCCCAGGGGTAGATGAAGTGTGGGAGGAGCCCAGTTTTTATGGAAGTACCTGGGCCTGAAAGGGTGATGCTTAGGCCTTAGCTATTAATGGTAATCCTAATGGCGCCTATTCTTTTACGTGATAAAATGTTATCGATGGTATTATAGTAGCTTCTGGTCTGTATAAGTCCCAATAAGTTTCTCTCGCTTGAATATTTGAAAGTCTTGAATAAAATTGCGAAATATGTTGGGCACTATGGATACTGGACTGACTGGTTGCTTGTAAGCTCGCTTGTATGGGTGGAATCTGAATAACACACGAATGAAAAAGGATATAGAATCTGCAAGTCATACAGTGCTGAAGCGTGACCCAGTAACCGATTCATTAAATCTTTGGCAGAAAATTTCGTTGTTTAGGAATCATCTACGTTTGATGAATAAAAGAGAAAATGTAATCGAAAGGAAATTCCGCGTAGAAAGGCTTTCCATAGATTATTAGACTGATCTGAAGCGCATTTACTGAGCAATTAAGGGAACAGGGTAGTGATGTAAGTTACACTGTTACGTCTGTGTCTGACAGCTCAAGGCTTTTGTTTTTCTGCAAAGGGTGAATGAAGTTATTGCTGAATGATGGTTGAAGAACAGTTTATGAAGGGTAAACTCTCGTCTCACGTAACCAAAGTCTGGCTCTCTGTTACGGAGAAAAATAAAAATATGCAGGATGCTAAGAACAACTAAATTCATGTATTAAAAAAAAAGATGTTTGAATTTAGGAGATGATTTACAAGGGGGCTAGGTAATGCTTAGATTGGTCTTAGGAACACACGCTACTGCATCGGATATACTATATAGCAACAAAAAATACCTACAAGACCCCCAGGCAACTTCCATTACCCAACAGTGGTGGCGGAAGTTCCAGGTTACCTTAGCGGGCCTGACCCAAGCGTTCAGGAGGTCGCTCTGCTGGTCATGAGACACGATGGTAAACCAAACTCTCTGCTCCATCAGCTCTCTTTTCAGTTGATGAAACCCGCCGTCACTAACCTGGAAAAGGGTCCTTTTTACAAATAGGAAGATATTTATTTAAAATATAAGTTTGTATTTTACGAATACTAAAATAATTCTAAAAGAAACTGATATTTGTGGATAAATAGTGACACTGTCTTACCACATTTCATTTTGACTGAGGATTAGGATAAATATTAGAAACTGATTTACCTCGTATAAGCAAATCTTATGAGTTGCCATTTTTACAAAATGTATTTATAACAACAAACTGTTTGTAGTGATAAGTACTAGGCAATCAGAACTATGAGTGTCAAATGCATCACGATGTCCAGCCCAAACAATAGCTGCATGCACTGCACAAGTGGTTCGACAGAACAGGTGACCGAGAATATTACAATCCAACTGAACCATGGTCTAAACCTCGCACCCTCGGAGGTATTTCAGTTAGTTAACATGAGAGTAATATAAATAAAAGACAGTTTGCAACTGAATGCTGTGCGATGTGCCTAGCAATCATCATTAGACTATGCTGTGACACATCCAAGAACTAATTGTTTTGGAACCACAGACCATAATGTTTGAGCAATTTTTGCCATTACTAAGGTTATAGACAATTAATAACACAGGAACCTTTAGTACCACATTGACAGTTTCAGACCCTCAAAAACGGTGCCCTGGTTGTATAAGCTGGAGCTCTCCCAAAGTTATGTCAGTGCTTCATTGTACAAGGTACTGTGTATACAAGGACTACCACATCAGTGCAGTCGTCACTCTATTATTAACTCTTAATCGTGAAAACATATAATCGACAGTTACTCCTCTAGATAAAACATACACACAACCTGTCAATTTGTGTCCGAGACAGTCAGTCAGGCAAAAGAGCTCAGACATCAAACTAGACTTAGCCCTTGTGTCCAATCTTTATAGTTATCCCACTCAACATATTTTATAAGAAGTGTGTAAGTTTTTCTTGTAAGCAAACACCAATTCTCTATTTATATCTTAATAACCCTTTGCTCATATGAATATTTATCTTTTTGTTCTTTGTATCTCTCTTACTGCACTGAAACATTACAGGAGAGAGAAGTATAGCAAGCAAAGATACAAGTGTATCAAGGCTCAGTGATTATGATTGCATACCTCCAAAACAGATCTGTTCCTACAGAGAGAGTCTATAATTATTATTTCTATGAATTAGGGAGCATGCTCATATTCCTATGAAGCCACCAAGCTGTGGTTGAAATAACCTTCATAATTAGAATAGTGCAGCAAGAAAAATTAGAATAGTGCAACAAGAAATGTAATATCTGTAAACAGAGTAAAACCCCAACATCAATAAATGGAAGCAAAGCACCCGAAGATAAAAGAAAAAAAATGTGAATGAATGGGAAAACAGGTGGGAAAAAATGCCAGCTGAGAAAAAGGGAAGAGCTTAATGAAAGCAAATGGAGCATAAAAGAATGATACATCATGAAATGTTGGGATTCCATATTTCATGACCTGCTGACTTTTCAGAGACTTTCTTGGGTCTGCTTTTTAAGATTTGAAACTTTTCCTATGGCTAGGAGGATAGATACATGGCGACCGCGCAGCGTGCCCTCGCGTGTACTGGATGTGATGCAAGAATTGTTGGGAGTGGGCGGGGCTTATCCAACACTATTATCTATTCAAAACATTAGGAGTGCCCCTTTGTTTGTAGTGAGGATTTATCTCCCTGTCCCGCTGTCTTGTAAATTATGCCGTTACTGGCCTGTTTTTGGCTTAGGTGAACTTGGGTTAACATTAATGAGTAAATGAGCTAGGCATTGAAAGAAAAAAATAATGCACTGAATAGTTTTATAATATAATTATCCGACGAATATTGCTCGTCAACAGATGAGGAGCTGAGTTGAGTTTCACTGACCATTTCCCAAAGTTATTAGCAAATTGTTATTTGAAGACTATGTTTTATAAATATGATTATAAAAAATGCATGCCTTCATTTTAATCTTTACCTTATTTCCCCCCATCTTTTAAACAATCTGAGAAAACAGTAGTATGAAACAGCTTTTATGATATTTTGATTAAAGCTTTAACACTCATGTATGCATTATTTATTATAATATATTGTGTTATTCTTACTTGTGAACGAAATCTAGTTACTGTTCATAGTGACGCAATTGTTCAATGTGAATATCGAGCTTCCAATGTTTGCCGTTGTGTTGGGTTTGCAATAGACGACGTCTTGGTGACAGAACTTTATTGTACGAGACCAGAGAGTTGACTGACTCGCAAATGCGTTGCAGGTTAATGCTCGGCAGTGCATTACAGACATATCGGACATCTCACCCTCAAGATCATACTTATACATGGGAAAAATTAAAGGGACAAATGTCACTATGAATATGGGAATGAGCTAAGAAAAAGAATTGTTTTTGAACTAACTTTTCAATACTAAAACACACACTTACATTCACTGAGTGTGCTGTTTAGTGGCATTCAAATACACTAATACATATACAGACAAAATATATATCAATTCTTAATACAAGTGTACAATTTCTTATCATATGTGTCACGAAAAAATTAGTGCACGAATTTTTTAGACTTATTTTCCGCCCCTCCATCTTTCCCCTCTTGCAATGTAAAACGAATTGTCAAATATAAGGCAGATTGGCGGCTGCAGTGAAATGGTTCCTTTTTGCATGTACACATTTATTAGTCATCGCCTCTCCTCCCTCATTGCTTAATCACTAAGGTCTTATTATCTTGTAAATTATATGAAAAACGAAGGAATGTTTCCTTCTTAAAGAAAATTACTTCTGCCTAAAATTGACTAACCCGATCCGCTCGGGTATAAAACCAAGCCACACCCAAAGTTAACCCGGCCTCACTCTGTTAATGAACGTAGTTCAGACAGCAACACTTCCAGGTCTTGTACGTGGCATGGGGGTGTGAGCTCGGACATGGAGGGAGGCGGTGATTGACCAGAATTGCACATAGCAAGTAATCGTTCCTTTTTGTAGCCATCATTGGGCTAATTGAATTTAATCATTATTGAGCATGTTCAGATTCTTCTAACAAATGTATTGGCATTTGTTTCGTTAAGAAAGTGTAAATTGATTTTTTGAAATTCTTAGAGTTTTTGAGTGGTCACGTGGCCACATAAAATTTGTCCAAGTATAGTGTGCTGAGCCGCATTAGTTCCGTTTATTTACTTTGCTTTGTTGATTTTAAATGAGTTTAGTTTTGTAATAGAAACTGTTAAAATCAAACATGTTTACCTATCGACTTGTCCTTGTGTATGGGCTAGAACCTGTCCATTGGAAGGCTATCGGCCTCATAACATCTGGCACGAACCTAGTGAAAGTTGCATAACATTTGAACCAATATGTGCAAACAAATAATGACAGCATTATATGAAGTCTTGGAGCCACTTTGGTCTACTGGCAGCCCTTTTGGGCCTACTAATGACGCTGGGCTCCCACATGGGATGTGTTACTGGTTCTATGGGCGTAGGGCTCACGGAAGTGTCGTGCTGAGACACAGGTGCGCTAGGGGGCGAAGCGATGACTCTCAAGTGTCGTCTGTTCCTTTTTGAGAGTCTGCCGCTCCCGTTGAGCTTGACTGTGTACTGACAATGGGGCTTAGTTTCCGATACTATGCTTGTTCTGTCCCACTGCTTAGTAGCTTGGTTTTGTATGCATACATGGGTACCTTGTTTGATGGGCGGCAGTCTCCTGATGGTATCAAGGGTGCGCATAGCTTCCTTCGATTTTGCCACTTGTAGTTCCCTTTGACGGATCGTCCGTCTCCATTACCTGTCTACTAACAGGTGTCTTTTAGCTGTTGGTACCCCGTCACGCAGCTGGCGACCCATTGTGAGCTGAGATGGTGACTTGTTGATCTCCCTGAGAGGCGTGTTGAGATATTGGAGTATCGCCAGGGCTGTCTTGTCTGACTCAAGGGCTCCAACTTTTGACGTGTTTTCTCTGAATAGCCTCTTTGCCGATTTGACAGCTGCTTCTGGCCTGCCGTTGAACTGGGGATACTGGGCGACGACAGACGGACCTTGACTTCCCATCTCTTGAAGAAGGCCTCCATCTCCCCGCTAGCTAAGTTCATACCTCTGTCAGTCGATATTTGTTCTGGGGCTCCCCAACGTGAAAAATAGGATCGAAGGTGATCGATTATTTTGTTGGACATGGCACCACAGGGGAAGTGAAGGGGCGTGTTCATCACATGAAGTGCATTGGGCACAGCGATGCTGAAGGTCTCCTTCTATCCCGGGCCAGCAGACTGACTGCCTGTCCCTTCTAAGCATAGAGTGGAGGCCTTGATATCCTGCGTGTAGGTTAGCAGCTACCTGATGGCGTAAATCTTTGGGGATAACCAAATGTATGCATCCTTGGTCCACTGAGTATGTCACCAGAGCCTGGTTGATGGCTAGCCAATCCCGAACACTGAAGAAGGGACGAAGGCAGGAGATTTCTTGTGACTTCTGTTGGGCCCAATCGCCAACTGCGACCCTAGCAAGCAAGAGCTGATACACTGGGTCATTAGATGCCGCATTCCTGACACAGTCTCCAACACAATGATGTCCAGTTCCAAGGCGGCCATGGTTGCACATGCCATGCCACTTGAATGTTGTCCTCCAAATCCACGTCGGAAGCTTCATGGGGTGCTCGCATGGTCAGGTACCTTGAAAGAAAATCCACAGCAGTGTTCCTTTTTCCTGGCAGGTATTTAACTTGAAACTCGAACTGGAGTGTCTTCTCCTTCAGGTTGAACAATCTTGGGTTGATGACGTCCTTAAGAGGCCTATCACTCAGTAGTTTGACATATGGACGGTGGTCCGTAATGATGGTGAGATTAGGGCACCCAAGTAAGAACAACCTGGCCTACCGCAAGCACCAGGTGACTGCAAGGGCTTCTCCTTCTACTGGGGCATAACCTGCTTCGGAGGGGGTGAGGTGTGAACTGCCACATAGGGCAAGACACCAGCTGCCCTTGTAACTAAAGGGGCTGTCAGCTGACTGACAAGCACAATAATGCTGGAGGACGACGATACCAATGCCTTCCTTGCTCCAATCCGTTATGATTATCGTAGGGTGCGTCTTATCGTAATATGCCAAGCCATCCTTGGGTAATTGACAGATGACCTCCTGTGCCTGCTGGAGTTTGCTACGTAGCTGGCTATGCCAGTAGACGTTTTTCCCCGTGGGTTTTCTGAGGAGGTCCTTAAAGGGCTCCATGATGGGCGCCATTGCAAGGAAGGGGGCTTACTGATTCACGAATCCGAACCATGACCTAATATCAGTGATGGAGGGCTTCTCTGGCATGTGGAAGTTACGAATGGCGTCTAGTTGTTTGTCTGCAGGTTTGTATGACTCCCATCCCAAGTGGTACCCAATGAAGGAAACCTCACTCTTGCAGAATTTGAACTTCTCAGGCTTGAGTGTAATACCTGCAGAGGCATACGTTGACAGAAATTCATATGTGTGCCAAATCGCCTCTTCAATGCTGTGATCGTTGGCAAGGTGCCGTCGATGCATTTATGCTTTCTGGTAATGTCTTGCAGGGCGTCGTGGAACCTTTTCGTGTAGGCGTTGGAAGCCAAACAGTGACCCATGGGTGTCCTACGATAACGATACCACCCCCATGGGGTGATGGTCTTGAGCTGGCGGCTATCCTCGTCTGATTCCACTTGGTGGAAACCCCAATGGGTGTCTGCTGTAGTCTTGTACGTGTGTATGGGGATGCTCGAAATCATGTTAAAGGGTGCCAGTGTATGATGGTCTCACGAAGACAGTGGGCATTGAGGCACCGGTAGTCAACTGTGCGACGAGGTTGGCCCATTTTCTTGGCTATCACAACCATCCTTGCACACGACTTTGTTGCATCCCCTGCTGGGACTGGTTCTATCACACCCTTACGGATGTCTTCATGAAGCTGGCCCTTGTCCTCCTCTTCCCAATGCTTAGGGATTGCTGCCGGCGTGTGACAGGCATAAGGTACATCACCAGGCAATAAATGTATGTGGTGCTGCTTGCCCATCATCACAGGTAAAGGTTCCCTGGTTGTGTTAAAGGTCGGGGATGAGAAGTGATGCAACAACCATTCTTCCAGTCTTGGTATGTTCTCTATGGGTGGGATAGTATATGGTGGCTGGCTTCATTGTCTGAGGGGAGTTAGGCTGCGAGACTGCCTCACTACTAACGTCAGCTGATGCAATGAGAGGGAAGGGTGAGGGAAACCAGGGGGTACTATTCCCAGCCCTTACAGGCATTCAGCGATATATAGAAGTTCTTGGCCGTTGGCACAAAGTGAACCTCCTGCTTCGTGCATTGCCCACCTATTTCAATGGTGCATGCCATTGATCTGAGGCGTTCGAGGTTGCAACTCCAGGGGTTTTATGTGCAGGCTTGAAAGAATCGTGGGTCCAGAAACACAGATCTGTGCTCCTGTGTCTGCTTTAGCAAGTGCAGACACCAACCTTCTGCTCCCATGGGAAACACAAGCATTGATTGTAGGGGGGGGGAGAGGTGTGTGTCTGTAACAATCACCAAACTCAAGGCGAGCATCATACCTTTTGCTGGGCACAAAGCTCGACCAGGCAAATGACATCCCCTGCAGTTCCCGCAATGCTTTGCACTTGAGTTACCGTGCAACACCGCAACATCTGGCCCTATGTCATCACTGCCTGTGACATCATCACTCGAGGCGCCAGCCGACTCCCTCACACCAACAGCGACACATGTGATGCTTTCAAAGCCTGAAGGGCATCTACACTTTTAAACATGTCACATGCCTGAAATACGCCTTTTTAGCACAGGATCACTGAGACCTACCATTATTTTCCATAACAGCATATATTCAGCTGAGCACTCCCAGCATTTAGGACACTGAAAATCACAGTCGGTGGCCTTTTGAGCACACCTTGAGAAATAATCACTCACTGACTCCTTGCCCCCTTGTGCGAGGGCAAAAAATTTGGACCATTGCACTGCCTGATTCAACGACCATAAAACAATGTTCCTGATGGCATCTGAGTACCAAGCATCCAGTACACATTGCAGCGCCGGCACACTGTTGAGTCTAATATGTAGGACAACATCCGGCGGTGGAAACTTGTTGAGGTGGATCCAACACGTTATCGAAAGTCTCCAGGACCTGAACTCAGGGGCAGCAAAAGTCTCCAGGACCTGAACTCAGGGGCAGCAGAGACAGGGACTTTGCCAGCACATGATCCATAACCGGGAAGGGCATCCTGAAGGGAACGGATGTCCCATTGCTGGTCTGCAATTAACATCTGTGCTTGCATTATGGCCCGTGACAAGACCCTTGGCATTGCAGGAGAGGCACACCTAGGCGTGGCCTGGGCTGGTTGACACATCAGGGGCATGACTTGGTTCAAAAACTCACTGCGCCATGTTGGGTTTGCAATGAGATGACGTCTTGGTGACAGAACTTTATTGTACGGGACCAAAGAGCCGACTGACTCGCAAACGCGTTGTAGGTTAATGCTCAACAGTGCATTACAGACATATCGTACACGTTGTAATTAGAAAAAAAGCAGTAACTTACAATGTGTATAATTTCTTAATATTATTTGGTGAAAATCAAAACATTAACTTCAATTATTGGAAGATAACAAGAAGAGAGATAAACGCAGTTACTTTTGTATTGAATCCTGTAAGAAAATTTGTTTTGGGTAGATAAGCAGTTGACTCCTCCCTCCTTGTCAGTAACTTGCTTCAAACACGACACTTGCACAAGCTTTTACCTACTACACCACCGCAAGAGGTGGTGTAGTAGGTAAAAGCTTCACTGACGTTCCTGGATTTGAGAGGCTCCATGGGTTCGCGCCCGGGTCCAGGCAAGTCTATTATCGAGAAAAAATTCCCCTTCGGTTAAGCATATATGAAAATATATTAATTCTGAGGTAGAGCGAATTAGATATTAAAGGACATTGTAGCTCGATATATATATATATATATATATATATATATATATATATATATATATATATATATATATATACATATATATATATATATATGACCATGAAATACGTTTCATATTATTTAGCCACTACAGTAAACAACCAAATTACATTGAACTGAACACATCTTCGTGTCTGAATTCACTACGAAGTGATATTTTCTTTTTTCATTGGTAGATCTATTTCTGCTTCTCTTCAGACCCTTCTGATTCTTCCCTGGCCCCATAAAAACATGTCTTTCAGTTGACTTTAATTACGTATTCTATTTCATGCTGTTTAATTGTAGATGTAACATCTTGCTATCTTCCTGTAAACCACTTATAACATTTTGGCAAAATTCAAAAACGCTGGGCAAAACAGCCTTTGCAATAAATGGTGCAACATTTTTGGCGAGACTGGCATAAGCCAAGAAGTCCCCTACCTTGCAGTGATTATCTGGAAGCTCTGAGTATCTCCATATCCCCCAATTTTATGAGATCATCAGCAAATAAAATACCACACTCTTCCAAAGATGCCAGGATTAATGCAACCCTCATAATGACTGAGTTGACAATAGTCTTTTCTCAAGACTCTCTTCTTAAAGTTATTCCTCGCTCATCCGAATTTGTAGTAAGCATATTGCACTGGAATCCTCCTGGAAGCGTCTCTCCCGTTCTTCCTGATCTGCGCAGCGAATATATATTGTATCCAATTCCTTTGTTTCTTGAGGATACTACACAAAATTGTGATAACCACTTGCTCTATTTCCCCACATGCTAAAAGAGTCTAATATGTTAACTTTCACTCCACCAATACATGACTTCTCTACAATTTAAGTATTAAAAAGGTCAAAATATCAATGTACACTCGATGCTGAAGGTGGGAATAGTCCTCATAACTTATTTAAGTGAAGACTGTTGTGACTCCTGTAACTCAAATATCTGGTATGGTTTATCATTATCAAAACCTAGGGTAACTCCAGTCCTTTTATTGAATTTTATCTTTATAGCTTCTTTAACTGTAGTTTTCCTGCTAACACTCATTAACACCCTCTTGCTTTGAATTTGTACTCTAAGTTGCCCCTCCTTCGCTTATTTTTTCATAAAATTGGGAGCTCAGGATACTTTTCAGTTCAACAGTAATACCACCTTTAATTCTAGACACCATATTTGCAGCATCAATAGAAGGAATACCTGCTTTCGGTCTGTAAGTATCTTCAACTTTTGTTAATTCAACAGGCCATTCTCCACAGGCTACTCTTGCCTTTAAGATAATTATCTCTATTCCAGAATCAGCCTCACCAGAGACAAGCCAATAAAATTCATGTGGATACAGAGGATAGATAAGTGCTACTTCATTCTAGCATAGAGTCTATTCTATTGGATCTTAAAACTTGTTTGCAAAAGCACCGGCATTATTTTCAGGGAATAGCCTATATCCATGTTCCCGAAAGAAGTATTTTAAATGAATTTCACCACACTTCATGGTAATGCACCAACTGAATTCTTAAAACAATTACTTTCTTGGGAGTAGCATGCTTACATTTGGTGTAACTTCACCTTACACTAATTGGAAATACATTGTTTCTATGCGACTCAGCAAAAGTACACATTACAAACATAATACTACAATCTTATGCACATAAGTATTCACATCTAGTCAAATAAAAACCTCTCAAATATTTCTCATTCAATTAGTAGAAGAAACTTTTCAGAAGCAAAAACAACAACGTGTATGTTGTAGGTAGTCAGGAATGTACCCTGGTTCCCCATTTCCAGAAAATAAAATTTCCTCTGAGCAAGATCAGTTTGCTCCAACCTCCCAATTCCTGGAAGAATGGCATACAGCGTGATACTTTCCTTTTGAATTGTGGTATCAATTCCCAAGTTCAGTACTGAGTGACTGTCCATTGAAGTTTCAGTCTATGATTTAAGCTTTCAATCTTTGTCCATATCATAAAGATTGAGTTATTAAGGTCATAATACTTGGAGTATTGCAAAATGGGAAACTTGGTTTTCTTAAGATGCTGGTTCCCACTGAAATACACAATGTTTGCAAATGCACCATTTCAAGTTGTGTAGCTGTCTTCTACTGCTTATAATATTATCTTACATGTATGCACCACCAGTCCATAGGCCGCTATTGCAATAGAATTTCCTCCAACCACTTGAAAGACACTCTTTCTTGAGATTCTCTGCTGAAAGGGTGATACAAAACTGGAGTGAAGAGCCTTCCTTTTTGTTGGCATTACTATTGAATGAATGAAGGAAGTTCCCACAAATGGTTCACTCTCACTTAAAATCCCCCCCCCCCCCCTTCCTCTCCCATACCTCAAAAAGTGGGTACTGCTCACCCTTCCACCAAGTTTAAACAAGTCCTCACAAATGGTCTAAGCTTACTTAAGCAGCCCCTCCCCCATTATCTCACCCTCCCAACCGGGTTCAAACTTGCTAGCCACAGCACCCTAACCCAGTTTGTTCAAGTGCCATCCTGTTACCACATAGCCTTTGAACCTTATATTTAATCTCCTGCCTGTTGAGTCCAGTTTTATATTTACTCTCATTAATCTTACATTTCGACTAACTAAGAAATCCATTGCATTGTACTTTTTTGCAACTACTGATAAAAAAAACTATTGCTTTTCACCCATCTTTCACTTTGAATGCTTTCACTAGCCTTATTATTTGGTTGTCATACAACTACATTTGAGCTATTCTTTTACAAGATCTCAAGTTTTTTCACCATGTCTGCTATCTTGAAATACTGTATAGGTGACAGGTCTTGATAATTTTCCCCAAGCATCCCAATGAACATCATTCTTGCTTTTAAAAAACTTGTACAGATGGCTGTAAGGCATTTCTTCATGGCGTTCCATCTCTAATTAAAACTAAAGAGAAGTTTTCCATTGTTGTACTAGTGTTTTTAAATCCTCCAATTTTTTATACTTGGTTAGTATTTGAAAATCTGTATGTCCATCGAACTGTTCATTGCTTAGAAAATTTCTCACTTTCAGTTCCCCTAAACAGGCCTTTTAATGTCCTGAAATATAAGTGAGAAATTTTGTAAGCAATGAACAGTTCGATGGACATACACATTTTCAAATATTAACTGAACATAAAAAAATTGGAGGATTTAAAAACACTAGTGCAACAATGGAAAACTTCTCTTTAGCTTTAAACACAGAGATGGAATGCCATGAGGATATGCCTTACAGCCATCTGTGCAAGTTTTTTAAAAGCAAGAATAATGTTTGGTGGGATGCTTGGGGAAAATTATCAAGACCTGTCACCAATACAGTTGTAAAGACCTTCTTTACCCATTTATCACGATCTTGTATCTCATCTAGCTAATCAACAGAAATCACATGTATATGTTTGTATGTAGAATTTCGTGGCCTTTCCGCCGATATATAATTCATCAATGTATGCCTATTATGTCCTTTTTTATTACCATTTTATTGAATGCTAAGAAAGAAATTCTTCTCTATCTGTGTGCAAGTAGCAGACCCCAGGGAGGTCAGGCACTCCATTTCCGTCCGCGCATTGCTATGTATATCACGTGCCCAGGTAATAAATCATCAGTATCAGTTCTGTTTTCATTGAGACCTCACAACTGGTGACCCGATGAGTGATGGCAAACAGCAGTTTTGGCTTCACCATTAACAGACTCACTAAGGCCGTGCTTACCTTCAGAAGTCTTTAATGGAACCATACAGTGTCAAAGTTTAGGCTTCTGAAACCTCCTTCCTCGGAAAACCACCCACGCCACTAATAGACTAACTATGGTGTACCTCCCCAGGTACGTTCTGGCGAGTTTGAATGGTTTGGCCCTGCCATTTACGATCCACATCGACCATATTCAGACAGTCATTAACGGAACCACACTACATATAGTTTTGACTTCTGACGAACCCCGAACACCATTAATGGACTAAATACAGCGCTTAATTCGTGTTTTGGTGTTGTGAGAGTTAAAATGCCAAACTCAGAACCCATATATATATCCAACGATCCACAGATCCTCTGCATCCCCCTCTCGCCTTCGACAACCATGATAGCTCAGGCGATAAGGCTGCCGTCATTCTCATTGCAAAACACTGTGTCATGGTTCCTGTGGACTGATGTACATTTCCGCATAGCCAAGGTCACAGATGAAGAAATCAAAGCAGATATCACCACGATGACGCTGCCTGAGGAAGTGTTTAATAAAATTACAGTCAGAAAAGATCAAATACGAAGACCTCTACAAGAAGCTCACCGAGATCTACTCCATGCCTGTCCCAGAAAGAGCCCAACGCACCCTGGACCTGATGAACCAGTCCCTGGGGGACGCATTGCCCAAGGACACCTGGGACAAACTATGAGGTCTCCTGATGCTGCCAGACCACGACAAATCTGGCAAAAGAAGGGAGATCAGCCTATTGCGAGAAATATTCCTGTGGCGCCTTTCTCAGAAGGTGAGGGCACAAATCATGGAGGCAGACACACTTCCAATGAAGAAATTGGTGAATTTCACGCATAAACTCCACGAGGCCACCAAGGCCTCCAAGTACGCAGCAGCACTTGCAGCCTGATAGAAAAGAAGGCCGAGGAGGGGGTTACATATGCAATATACAGAAAAAGGCACCACCATAGCAGCAGAGGACATGGACGAATCCAGCCAGGTGTTATTTCCACTGATGATTCAAGAAAAATGCCAGAGCTCTATGTGTGTTCCCAAAAAACGCTGGGGGTGGTCACCCATAACAGCAATGGCTGCAAACAACAGGGAATCCCAGCCAGTGGGATTCTTCATTCACGATGCAACCTCGGGGCGCCAAATGTTGGTAGACACGGGTTCCATGCAGTCGGTCTTTCCATCATCAAGAGAGGACTGCAACCACCCTCCCAATGCCACGGCTGCACTAGTAGCCACAAATGGAAGCCCCATCCACTGCTATGGAACCCAGACCCACAAAATATCCATTGTGGGCCCTTCGTCATCGCGGATGTCAGGTTCCCTCTACTGGGTGCCGATTTCCTGGCACATCACGACCTGCTGGTGGATGTCGGCCGTAAACACCTTCTAGACACCAGAGCCTGCCACTCCCACCGCTTGCCGCCAGCACGGGAATGCCCACTATATGTGTTGCCGCGTCGTCCAAATACAGTGCCCTCCTGCACGAATTCCCAGATGTCTTCAAGGCGGAGCTACACCTGTCTTCAAGGTGGAGCTACACCAGGTGCCGGGAACACACGCCAAGCTCAGCATCTACCACCACATAACCACCATGGGCCTGCTGACACATGCCAAGTTTCACTGCCTGCCGCCCAAAAAGCTCCAGGATGCTAAAAAAGCATTCGCAGAAATTGAGAGAATAGGTATTTGCAAGAAGGCATCAAGCCCTTGGGCGTTCCCCCTCCACATGGTGAAGAAGTCAGATGGTTCCCGGAGGCCCTGTGGGGACTATCGCTGATTGAACCTGGTGACAACACCTGACCATTACCCCCTGCCAAACATGGAGGACCTAACAGGAGCCCTACACGGTGGCAAAATATTTACCAAAATGGATCTACTTAAATCTTGTTTTCAGGTGCCATTACATCCCGACGACGTTACGAAGATGACCATCATCACACCATTCAGAACATACACCTTCTCCTACTCCACCTTCAGCCTTAGGAACACTGGGGTCACATTCCAATGACTGATGGACAGCATCGTGGGGGACCTACCTTTCTGTGTCAGCTATGTGGACGATATCCTGATCTTCTCCAGGTCCCCAGAAGAGCACCTGGGACATGTCTGGGCCGTGCTAAAACACCTTCAGGAGAATGTGTTGATCATCAGATTCGACAAGGGTTCCGTTGGCGTAGAGGATGTGGACTTCCTGGAACACGAGGTCTCCCCAACTGGCGTCCACCCCATGGCATCCAAGGTAGATGCAGTAAACAACTCCCCCTACACAGAAGACAATCAAGTCCCTGCAGGAGTTCCTCGGCATGGTCAATTACAACTGACGATTCATGCCGGACATCGCCTGCATCATGTATCCCCCTGACCAAGGTGCTGAAGGGAAATATGAAGATGCTGACATGGGAAACGTTGCAGCAGAGGGCACTCGAGCAGATGAAGGCAGGCCTTGCCAGAGCCACCACCTTTGCCAGGACCCCACCAGCCCCAAGACTTACCACTGATGCCAGCAACGTCGCCTGCAGAGCCGTACTGGAGCAGATAGTGGATGCCCCCCCCCCCCCCCCCCCCCCCCTCGCCTTTTTCAGCCACAAGTTGAAGCTGCCCAAGACGCACTACTGTGCATTCGACAGGGAACTGCTGGCAATCTACCAGGCCATGAGATCCTTCACCATCCAGACGGACCACAAGCCTTTGGTACATGCTTTCACGAAGGCTGGGGATGTGTAACTGGCAAGAAAACAGTAGCACTTGGCTGCTATATCCAAATTCCAGTGCACCACCAGTTATGTCCTTGGAAAGAAAAACCCAGTAGCTGATGCCCTGTCAAGGATTGAAATAAATTTGGTCAAACTGGGCATCGACTACGAGGACCTGGTGAAGGAACACGCCGCAGACCCCAAAACGCCAGCTTACCACACGGCACTCACCATGCTGAAATGGAAGGATGTGCTAGTGGGAGAGCAGGGATCGACACTTCTCTACAACACCAGCACAGGCCGCCCCCACCCCCTGATACCCGCATCACAAAGGAAGCAGGTATTCGACATCATCCACGGCCTCTCCCATCCATCAGGATGCACAACGCACCTGATGACCAAGAAGTTCATGTGGCACGGGATAAAAAATGACATGCGGAGATGGGCATAGAACTGCATACCATACCAGACAAGCAAGATCACCCTGCACACAGAATCAGGCATCGGAAACTTCCCTCAACCACAAAGATGGTTTGGGCACATTCATATAGAAGTTGTAGGACCTCTGCCTCAATCAGGGGGCGCCAGATACCTCCTAACAATCATAGACCAGTCTACGAGATGGCCAGAAGCATCTACAAATGCCTGCGCAGAAGCCTACTATCAAGTTGGATAAGCCGTTTCGGTGTGCCGGATGACAAAACTACATACAGGGGCTCGGCATTCCTGTCAGAACTCTGGCACAGTGTGCTGACGAAAATTGGAAGGCGCAACTACCCTGGATCCTGCTAGAACTTCGAACAGCACCAGAAGCAAAATGCAAAGAATCTCCTATAGAGGAAGTCTATGGGGAAGCACTGGCAGTACCGGGCGAACCAGATGACCCAGATACACCCCTCAGAAGACTAAGAGAAATAGCAAAGCAATTGCGCCCTGCCGGAAGACTTTCATGAACAGGACACATAACTACACACCAGAAGGCCTAGAATCCTGCACACATGTCTCCATGAGGGACAATGCCCACTGTCAAGACCATACAGAGGCCCATACCGTGTCATCACAAGAAACTCCCAAGGCCTACCTCATCGACATCCACGGGAGGGAAAATTGAGTATCTGTTGACAGATTAAAGCCAGCTTTCTTGATGGATAACGAAACCCAGAAAGAGATTGGTAGATGTCCGAGAATTCATCCACAAAACAAGACCTCAAGCGAAGGAACCGACGTCCCGAGACGTGATCGAGTCCGTCTCAGGGGCCAGACGAAAGATAACATCCTGGCAGGCATGCCAGATGACCCAATAGTCGAGAGTGCCCCACAACCTCAAATATCAAGAACTCGGGGACGGCTCCTGATACCAGCAAGATATCGTGATTAACTATAAAAATCTTCCAATTATTCATTATTAACTATGCATTATTTATTTTTTCATTATTTGGCGGGGGGGAGAGTACTTGTAGAGACTTTCTTTACCCATTGATCATGATCTTGTATCTCATTCAGATTGTAAAGACCTGTGTCAAGACCTTTGTTATCCACTAATCACAATCTTGTATCTCATCTACCCAAGCAGCAAATATCACATGTATATGTTTGTATGTAGAATTTTGTGGCCTTTCCGCCGATATATAATTCATCAATGTACGTATGTCCATTATGTACTTTGTTATTACCATTTTATTGACTGCTAAGAAACACAAATTCTTCTCTATCTGTGTGTGAGTAGCGGACCCCGGGGGGTCGGGCACTCCGTTTCCGTCTGCACACTGCTATGTATGTTGCGTGCCCAGGTAATAAATCATCAGCACCAGTTCTGTTTTCATTGAGACCTCACACAGTATTTCAAGATAGCAGACATGGTGAAAAAACTTAGATGAAGACCACGATAGGCCAGGATGATCTGCCATTTATACAATTCTTGTTGATAAAGTGGGGATTCATTAAGATCTTGTAAAAGAATAGCTCAAATGTAGTTGTATGACAACTGAATAAAAGTTGGTAGTGATAAAAAGGCTAGTGAAAGCATCCAAAATTGAAAGATGAGTGAAAAGCAATAGTTTTTAATCAGTAGTTGCAAGAAAGCACAATGCAATGGTTTTCTTAGTTGAAAATGCAAGATCAATGAGAGTAAATATAAAACTGGACTCAACAGGCAAGAGATTAAATATAAGGTTCAAAGGGTAAATGGTAACAGGATGGCACATGAACGAATTGGGTTAGGGTGCTGTGGCTAGCAAGTTTGAACCAGTTGGGAGGGTGAGATAATGGGGGGAGGGGCTGCTTAAGTGAGTTTAGACCATTTGTGAGGACTTGTTTAAACTTGGTGGAAGGGTGAGAAGTACCAACTTCTTGAGGTACGGGAGAGGAAGGGGGTAATATTTAAGTGAGAGTGAACCGTGGGAACTTCCTTCATTCATTGGCGATTTAAGACTGCGACTTTCATCAAGACTGGGTTTGGCAATCAATCTCCTACAGTCGCAGGTCTTGGCCACCCCTCCCCCCGAAAAAAAAGAAATGTCGCCTGATATTGACTACATGACGACTTTCACAATGAACCATTACAACAGCATTACGGAAGTTGAGATGAGTTTACATATTTATGTAGTCATACACGAAAGTCACCATGACTTAGGCCACACCCTTAATTAACAGTGTTTACAGGACGTTGACTTCTGTGAAGGCATGACGATTTTTGGCGAATTATTTGCGATTTAGTTACATAATATTCCGACTCATATAATGGAATTGTACTGAGTTGTGAACATGGATGTCACCATCATACATATAAATTAAGTCTAATAACTAAATCAATATTTTCCATGTATCTCCCATAGATTCATTGTTTCAGACCCCCATAAATCTTCGTCATGATCGTATCAAGTCCTTGGTGTTGGCCGCTTGTGTGTTGCACCACTTAATTTTGATATGCAAAACTTAATTTTGATAAAAATAATCCTACAGCCAGGAGTCAGGCAGATCAAGAGGACTCAGTGACACATGAGATCGTCCCTGGTAACAGGAGGTCTGAACAAATTTTACCAGGTTTGACTCGCCTAAACCAACAGACAGCAACCATGACTGGTAACACTCAACGTGACCACTTTCTTGATTACGTAAACTCCCCAGCAGGCTTCATTTATAAAATAAAACGAAAAAAAATATTTTTCACACTTCATAAAATCGTGTTGAAAAAAATATGTAAATTTCCTGAATAAGAGCTAAAATGAAAAAATATTTATATTATTACTAAATATATTTCTTTAAAGTTATATCAAGTGTCGTATTTATCTATATCTGAAGTTCTCAAAATGTATAAAAAAATTAAAATCTTTAATGCAATATATATTATACTCATAATAGAAAATACCTTTTTATTTCTTATACTTTAGAATATGCTAATACATTGAATTTGAATGCAAAGAACTCACTAAAGGAAATCATGTTGAAAAACTAAATTACATGAATAAAAGGTAAATGTCACCTTTATTTAGATTACCGAATATATTTTCATTTAAGTTGTATTCATTGTCACATTTAGTAATATCTGTTCTCAGACTATACCAAGAATAAAAGAAATCAATTCAAAATATAATTTACTCAAAACTGAAAACCGGGCAGCTGTGGGTAATTAATTAAGCCCTTGAACTTTATAGGCTGTCGACGCACGTGACACAGTCTGACTCACTGTGAACACTGTGGGTTTGCCAAGTACATGGCGTATGTTATGTTGTACTGAATGCCCTAACTCGCCATTGTTAGTTACAACTTGCATAATCAAATGCCATGAGTCGAGAGGCCATTACAAAATTGTTGCGCTATGACATGGCAGCTTTTGATAGAGTCGTGGAATGACGGCGACTATGCAAGGCAGCTTTGCATAGTCGCTACACTGGTGCAAAGTCGTCAAACTCGGGAATTTGGTTACGATTTATGTTGATTTATGCCGGTTTGTTTGCAATGAAAGTGTAGTGGAGCCGCAATGAGAAAATTTTCAGCCATTACGACATGCATGGTTTGAAATCGCCAATGTCGCAAGTCGTAACGGCCGAAATTTTTCTCATTACGACTCCACTTCGCTCTCATTACAACCAATTCGTCATAAATAGGCATAAATTGTAACCAAGTCACCCAGTTTGACGACTTGGCGCCAGTGATGGCGACTTTGCAAGGCTGCCCAGCATTGTTGCTGTAAATCCACAACTGTCAAAAGTTGCCATGTCATGGTGCAACAATTTGGAAATGGCCTCTCGACTTACGGCATTTGATTACACAAGTTGTAATTAGCAATGGCGAGTTACAGCATAGAGTACAACATGCGCCATGTACTTGGCAAAACCCACAACGTACGCAGTGGGGCTGCTCAGTGAGTCACAATGTGTCAGGTGTATCAGCAGCCTATAAATGTAGTTTAAGGGCTTAAGTAATTACCCACAGCTGCCTCGGTTTTGGATTCAAGATTTTCTGTATTCTTGATATAATTTGAGACTTTCAGATATAGCTAAATATGACAGTGAATACAACTTAAACGAAAATATACTTGGTAATATAAATAAAGATGAAGTTTAACTTTTATTCACGAAATTTACAGTTGCAACATGATTTTCTTTAGTTGCAATCAAATTCAATTTATTAGTAAGTTCTGGACTATAAGAAATGAAAGGCATTTTCTATTTTGAGTGAAATATATATTGCATTGAAGATTTTCAGTAGGTATTCTTGATATAATTTGAGAACGTCAGATATAGATAAATATGACACTGAATACTACTTAAAAGAAAATATATTTGGTAATTATATAAAAATGCTTGAAGTTTAAGCTTCAAAAATGCCTTTTCATGCTTCAGAAAATTATGTAAATTTCCTAAATTTACATGATTTTCTGAAGCATGAAAAGGCATTTTTTATCGTTTTATAATATCATTGATTCCTGCCAAAGAACGAAGCCTGAAGGGGAGCTTACATAATCACGAAGACGACCTCATGTGTCACTGCGTCCTCTCGATCTGCCTCACTCATGGCAGTAGGATTTTTTATAAAATTAAATTGTGCAACACACAAGCGGTAACACAAAGGACTCGATACGATCATGAAGAAGATTTATGGGGGTTCGGAAACACACTGAATATATGGGAGATAAATGGAAAATATCGATTTAGTTCTTAGACTTTATATATATGTGGTGGCATCCATGTTCACGACTCAGTACAATCGTATTATGTAAGTTGGAATATTACGTAACTAAATCGCTAATAAATCGTCATGCCTTCATGGAACTCGCCGTTAAATGTGGGTGTGGCCTAAACCATCGGTGACGCGTGTGTGACTACATAAATACGTAATCTCATCTTAATTTGCGCAATGCTGTTGTAATGGTTCATTGCAGAAGTCGTCATGGAGTCGATATCAGCGATTTCAGACCGCGTTTCTCGTAAAGGCTGGGTTTGGCGATCAATCTCCTATAGTCGCGAGGCTTGGTCTCCCCAGAAAAAGAAATGTCAGCTGATATTGACTCCTAGACGACTTCTGCAATGAACCATTACAACAGCATTGCGCAAGTTGAGATGAGATTACGTATTTACGTAACTGTACACGCAGTCACCGATGATTTAGGCCACAACGCTGCCATGAGTGAGACAAATCGGGAGGAAACTGACACATGAGGTCGGCTTCGTGATTATGTAAACTCCCCTGCAGGCTTCATTCATTGGCAGGAATCAGTGATATAATAAAACGATAAAAAATGCATTTTCATACTTCATAAAATAATGTTGAAAAACTAAATTGATTTCCTGAATAAAGCTTAAAATTCAAAAATATTTATATAATTGCCAACTGTATTTTCTTTATAAGTTGTATTCAGTGTCATATTTACCTGAATCAGAAGTTTTCAGATTATTATATCAAGAGTACTGAAAATATTTAATGCAATATATAGTTTACTCAAAAACGAAAAAGCCTTTTCATTTCTTATACTTCAAAATATGCTAGCTAATAAATTGAATTTGATTGCAACGAATTCACAAAAGGAAATCATGCTGAAAAACTCTGTAAATTTTGTGAATAAAAGTTAAACTTCATCTTTATTTATATTACAGAATATATTTTCGTTTACGTTTAAGTTGTATTCAGGATCATATTTAGCTACATCTGAAGTTCTCAAATTATATCAAGAATACAGAAAATCTTGAATCCAAAATATATTTTACTCAAAATTGAAAACCGAGGCAGTTGTGGGTAATGACTTTAGCCCCTGAACTACATTTATAGGCTGCTGTCGCACTTTACACATTGTGACTCACAGAGCAGCCCCACTGCGCACGTTGCGGGTTTGCCAGATACATGGAGCATTTTGCATGAATGCTACAACTCGCCATGGCTAGTTACAACTTGCGTAATTAAATGCCGCAAGCCGAGAGTCCATTATGAAATTGTTGCGTATTACGCCATGACATGGCAACTTCTGACAGTAGTCGTGGAATGACGCGACCATGCAAGGCAGCCTTGCACAGTTGCCATCACTGGCAAAATGCCGTGACACTCGGGGACTTGGTTACGATTTATGCCGATTTATGGCGAATTGGTTGTAACGATAGTGTAGTGGAGTCGTAACGAGCAAAATTTCGGCCTTTACGACTTGCGCTGCTTGAAATCGCCAATGTGTAACCCAGGCTTAAGACTCATAAGCCGAATTCATCTAAATACATTGACACAAACCAAAATCTCCGTCAAATACAAAATAATGGGTTAAGGATCAGACAAGGTAAGGAGCGTTTCGCCAACCAAAAAAGATTGTCTATGCAACGCGATGCATAACACCACAGATTGCAGCCACCCCAGTCGCTGCCCACTTGACACTTAGTACCACTTTTTCGTTTGCCTTGGAGCTCAGGGAGCAATACCCAGATCGTTTTTTATTTGTTAACTAAAAATCTTGATGCTGTTACTTAAAGACAACCTTCATTCCTTTGAATATCTCCTTTCATCGGTGACTTTTGAGATATTGATGATACACAAATTTTACAAAACTGTATATATGATAATGAAATGATACTACCCGATGTTCAGCCTTTGTTGAACTTTAAGGATAACAGTCATGGCTTTTACTAGAAGACTACAGTGGTCTAAGAGATGACCTCTTTTAATTCCAATCTTTTCTTGGAAAGGTTCTCACATCTTATCCCAAGTAAAAAGGCACGCTGAAAACTATGGTTGAGGGTATACAAGCCTAAAAATTGCTTTCATCAGATTTCTCCCGTTTTTGCCATTTTGTATGCATTTTTTGCAATTTTCCATGTTCTACTTTTCTTTAATTTTACAATTATTATGTTTATACTAAAATAATTTTTAGAGGAAAAAAAGTGTGGGAAAGCCAAATATTTAGTTTAAAAAGTTATAAGGTGAAAATTTTGCAAGTTATAGGTATTTTATAGGTGCCAGATGAGCAAAAATAATATTAATATTAGTACTTCTTACGCTCAAAAGTGTTTTATTTCTTCATTTGTAAGCATGTCACTTTTATTTTGTAACAAACTCTCTTTGCTGATATTGATGCCTAAAATGCAATTTACAGATAAAATTAGAACATTATAAGCAAGATCTGATGTAGTCAAAGAGACTGTCACCTAAGTCTTAAAGTAGTAGATGAGCGTGGAGAGAAATACATCCCTATCACATACGATCTAGATTCTGGGCATTGCCAAACCTGCTCTCCAATTGCAAGACAGTTTAAGCCTGAGTCTGATTGCGCATTTGTTATTTGTTATGTTCGGAACTTTTCACATCATGCACCGCTATCTTTTTGAAGTCTTAGTTTATTATCTAGAAGGAAGTAGGCCTGACTCAATTCTTGTTGAGAGTGGGGCCACAGCCAAAGGACCAGTCAATGGCTTTCTGTTAGGACGACACTATAATCGAGGCAAACGCTTACATGCTCTTCTAGCAACTGCACTTAGGATGAAGCACCGGGAACTTTTCCTTTCTTAACAGGAATAATTATTGCAATAGGAGACTTTAAAAAAAATCCCTCAGAAAGTGAATACACAAATATAGAGGCAAAACCGGAGTTTGCAAAGCTGATGTCTGATTATTTCAGACTCTTCGATGAAACATTGCAAGGGATCCATGGATCTACTGCCAAGTACTGGGCAGAGTATATAGAACTTGTGGAAATCTACTTACTGTTTAGCAGAGCTGTGCAAAGTAATGGTGTGGACCTTTTAACCTATATGCTTGGAAAAATGAAAGACGTCTTTTTTGCTGATGGAAAGTTAAATTACTTTAGGTATATGACTACTATTTCAAATTGCAAAACACTGAAGAAACGCATCCTGGTCTGAAAGACAAGCTTTCTAAAGGAAACCTTTCTGTGCGATTGTCTACAAATAGTTTTGCAAGACAACCGGTCGATGTGGCTGTAGAATGCAATGCGAATGCAGATGCATCCTCTTGACTGACGGGCATAAGTTCATTTACAAAGAGACTCCCAGCAACTAGACGATGGACCTTAATTAGAGCTACAAGAGGTGTTATTGTTTAGGCTTTACTGGAGAGAGCAAACATGAGCAACAAAGACAATCTTTCACTTGAGCTGTGAAATTTTCGACTTTAAAGAGATAATCAGGACCTAGCAAGTATATCAGCAAAAATAGTATTCAGTGTCATATATATCTATATCTGAAGTTCTCAAATTATATCACGAATACCTACTGAAAATCTTTAATGCAATATATATTTTACTCAAAATAGAAAATGCTTTTTCATTTCTTATACTTCAGAACATGCTAATATATTGACTCTGATTACAATGAACTCACTAAAGAAAATCATGTTAAAAAACTGTGTAAATTTCGTGAATAAAAGTTAAACTATCTTCATTTATATTACAGAATGTATCTTCGTTTAAGTTGTATTCAGCGTCATATTTAGCTATATCTGAAGTTCTCAAATTATATCAAGAATACAGAAAATCTTGAATCCAAAACTGAGGCAGTTGTGGGTAATTACTTGAGCCCTTGAACTACATTTATAGGCTGCCGACGCACTTGACACATTCTGACTCACTGCGCACGTTTTGGGTTTGCCAAGTACATGGCGTATGTTATGTTGTACTGAATGTCGTAACTCGCCATTGCTAATTACAACTTGCATGATCAAATGCCATAAGTCGAGAGGCCATTAGGAAATTGTTGTGTGTTGCGCCATGACATGACAACTTTTGACAGTAGTGAAATGACAGCGACTATGCAAGGCAGCCTTGCATAGTCGCCATCCCTGGCGCAAGGTCGTCAAACTCGGGGACTTGGTTACGATTTTTGCCGATTTATGGCGAACTGGTTGTAATGAGAGCGTAATGAGCAAAATTTCGGCCGTTACGACATACGCGGTTAAAATCGCCAATGTGTGACCCAGGCTTTACTCTTACTACCTCATCCAAAGTGTAAAGTTGTGCAGAAACGACTCACCGAACTCAGCCGTACTTAAGACGACATACCTGTGGTCTCCAACAAGTCGCCAGGGTCTACTAGACTGCACACTTGAGTATTTCAGTTCAAAGTTCGTTTAGGGAAAGTTCGTTTAGGAAATATTCATATCTACAATGATGTGGCGTCAATAATCTTGTCGTTGCGACGCCATTAAGAAATAACTAATCAATCATATCTAGAATAAGTTTATGTAATTTGTATACTCATTAATATACACAACACAATGTAATGTTATATCTTGAATGTCAAGTGAAAATGAGTACGTATAGGAAACTGGGTGTAGTAGTATAGGACTTAGGCTAGTACCTATGATTCAAGTCAACTTAGGCTGTACGATCCCTTGTGATTTGGAAAGCTCTACTGATTACTAAGCGAGCAGTAATAACGCATATTGTATACCAGATGAAATTGATGTCAACATGCATGACATGATGTTAACTATCCAAGCTTTACCTTCAATCATTCCAGATTCATATGGTGGCTCCACAAGGAAGCTTTTGGTCATGGTGTGTAAGACAGATGCCAGTGAGATTAATGCAGTATATATATATATATATATATATATATATATATATATATATATATTTAATAAATTAATTTCTTATATGATTAATATATAGTATATATAGATGACTTCCTGGCGATAATATTTGAGCAAAATTATATATATATATATTAATATATATATATATAAATATATATATATATAAAATATATATATATATATATATATATATTATAATATATATATATATTATACGTATATATAAAAGGAGTATCAAAGACGTTGAACAGGAGTCTAGAGGTGAAACTGAAGGTGACAGGAGTTAAAACTGGAAGTGCACAAACTTGACCTACAGACTAAAACCAGCCTTAAATTGAATGCCTACAAAACAGCCGTAACCAAATTTCTGATTCAAGAGTAGAAAGATGACAAATATGTAAGCGAAGAGAGTAATAGCAACCCATGCAAAAGTACCACAGAGCTTCAGAAGTGAGGGAAGTACAATGCATAGTTCAAAAGTCCCCATGTATTGCTGTGGCCACATAGAAACAAGTACAAGAATCGTTTGTCAGGTCTGCCAGATCGAAAGTGGTTGTAATGTTGTGATCTTCATTTCACAGGTATACCTGTAGGTATGGATGGAAACTGGCCGGTCATCAGATAACACAAGGCCATATATAGACATTAATAACCAGGCAAATCATCTAGGTAGTCAAGCATGCAAAGCCCTACCAGGCCTACATCCTCTAACAGGGTGTGATTATGAATCCAGTGTTGTAGAAATAGCGAAGTAAGACCACTGCAGATAGCTAGGGAAAATGATGACTCTCAAAGGTCTTTCCATGCTGGTAGTAGATATTACATCAACCCTTGACAGCAGCAAAAACAAAGAACAGTTTGTTTGTACTCTTTATGGAATGGCAAGAACCAATCACTGAATGCAGCAAGAAAAGAAATTTTTGAGAAGTATAAGCCAAAGAAAAATGAACTGCTACTTCCAGCATTACTGAGGACCTAGATATCAAAATGCTCCGGGCTCTATGCCATGACTGCCTTACGCAGAAAATCAAGAGGGCAAACTGCATCACGCGTATGTGGAAGTGATCTTCAGAGGAAGATCCATTAGATGGTACCCCCGTCACCGACTGAGCAAGGACGAGAGGAGAAAGATGGCGTGTATAAACCAGTACTATGGTTCACGGGTGATCAACTGCCGACAGATCTCGGCAAGCCTATTGAAGAGAGGAATATTGATGAATTTGAGAATGAATTTACCGACATTCATGCTGACTCCTCCGATTCTGATGATTCAGAATCAGACGAATGAAGACAATTTAAATTTTGTTTAAAGGCCATCAATTGAATGAAAGGATAACTATCAATTGTGTAGTGACAACTAATTGATAACTATCTAATTGTGTGGTGGAATTTTTTTTGATACAGTGATTAAAAGTAGTGACAAAAGAAACCGACTTTTGGTTGTAAAAAAGTACTAAAATTTATATTATTTTTGCTCACCTAGCTCCTAGAAAATTTCCCACACTTTTATCATTTAACATATGATTTTCGTATCAACATGATTATGAAATGGAAAATAGAAACCGGAAAATCGCAAGAAATGCATAGAAATTGCAAAAAATTTAGAAATCTGCTAAAACCCAGTGTTATAGGCTTGTAAGCCCTCAACCATCGGTTTCATCAGCATACATTTTACTTAGGATAAGATGTCAAAACCTTTCCAAAGACAGATTGGAATTAAAGGGGTCATATCTAGAACTAAAGAACAAATTTGGGGAGTTTACGTTATTTATCCTGAAATACAACACAAGAACCCTGCTTGACTTGCGAAACGACTGTTTATTCCGATGGATAAGCTAATTTTTCGTACAGCACATTTCACGGTTTTCTCAGTCCATAAATAATTTGAAATGTTTCAATAATAAAGTAAAAATACAAGAATATCACACCTCAACATCAGCCAACTGTAATGGGAGAAGCGACGGTTCTTTCTTTCTTGAAAACTGAAAAACTGGAATATGATCCACCTGAAAGCAAATAGCAAGCATTACTAATACACACACACATATGTATAAATATAGTAATACTCATAATAAATAATAATCATAAATTTTATTTTCAGCACAGGGCCATATACATGAAATATACAAAGAATAGACAATAAAATACACAATCTAGATATATAAGATAACATAATAAAAAATATGGTTAATCGACAGTATCCGCACTTGCTGAAGTAGTATAAAAGATGGTAATCAAAATAATGGTAATAAAAGTAATGATATTGAGAATAGTTAAAAATACATAAATATTATAACAATAAATGAATAGAATGTATATAATTGAAT